>NW_025111074.1:0-270740 GCF_015476425.1 Leptopilina heterotoma
AATTTTACTAGAAATTAATTATTTTTAACTAATTTAAATTAAGAGAACAGTTTTTGGTCTAAAAGTTGAAATAAAAAAACGATTTTTGAAACACAAATTAAAATAATAAAACTTTTCTTAATTTGTTGTAAAAAATTCCCGGTTGGAATAAAATTTCTGGCTTATTCATAAAATAATAAAAATTTTTACAGGAATTCAATTATTTTTAAAATAATAATAAAAATTTTAACAGAGATTAAATTACTTTCGTTAATATTAAAATTCTTTTAAGAAATCAATTATTTTCACAAATAATAAAAAAACTCATCGCAGAAATTCAATTATTTTAATACAATTTAAAAATTTAATTCTCGAAGAATTGTCCAACCAAATTGATTAAAAAATGAATTTCAGTTAAAATTAGATAATAATTCAATATTAAATGAATTGAAATTTTATAAATTTTCAATTTTGGATGAATTTAATTAAAAATTTTAAAGAACTTAAATTTTTTAAAAAATTTAATAATTCAAATTTTTCTGAAATTAGTTGAATTTTTTAAATATATATTTAATTATTTATTAAAAGGAATGGATTTATAAAAAGAATTGTAGTTGAAAATACTTTAAAAAAAATTGAATTTTAGAGAATTTACAAATGAGTGCAAAAATTCAATTATTTTCAAAATAAAAAATTTGTCGCTGTAATTCAATTATTTTAAATTTTTTAAAAAAAAATTCTCGTAAAAAATTTCAATTATCTTTATTAAATAATAAAATTCTTCTGCAAAATTAAATTATTTTCAAAAAAATTTAATAAAAAATTGTTGACAAAATTATTTTTAAAAAAACTTAATAAAATTGTACGCAAAGATTTAATTATTTTCATAAAATAATAAAAATTTAATTTAATTTAATTAATTTAACTTTATAAATTAAAATAACTTTAATGAAAATAAAACCAAACTAAAAATAAAACAATAATTTAATAATAATATTAATAATTACTTTCTTCTGTGATGAATGCAATCACAGCTTTGCATGAACGGCTGCTATTTTTTATACATTTGACATTATAAATACTATTTTTGTCAAATTCTCCGTTCTCCAATTCGACATCTTCCAGAGGAACAATAAATGAAATATTCTTCTTCTTGTGGTTTCCACAAACATTTTCCACATATCTCACACAAGCCCACTGTTTTAATGCAGACATTTTTTAATTAATTTTTAATGACGCTGATTCCAGATTTCTAGATCGCTGTCAACACCTGAAGTTAGTTGTAGGTGTAGTCTTTTTTTTTTATTTCTAGGTTTGATATTTTTTATACATATACATAATACATATATATTTTTGAGGTTATTGAAAATCTCTAAAAAATTTTGTTAATATAATATTTATATTTATTTTATTTATTTAATTTTACAAAAAATGGTTATAAATGTGTGTATTCTGATTTACTCCAAAATGAATAGATAGCGAGATTTACCAACTTCTTTAATTCTACAATTATTCGAAAACAACAATAACTTCATTTTTAAATAAATAATTAATCATTATTATTTTTCTATAGAAATTAAGATTTATTCCAACTTCTTCGAAATTACTTTAATTATTTAAATTCAATTCTTTCTAAAAATTCACGCAATAATACTTTTAATATCAAATTATTATTCAAAATTTTAACAAAAATTCACTTTTAAATTAATTTTTGTTAAAAAATTCTACGAGAATTTTATTAACAATTATTGAAAATAATTTATTTTAAAGAATACAATTAAAATTTTACTGAATTTTATTATATTAAAGAATATGGTAAAAAAGTCGCTTAAAATATTCGAAACTTTGAATTTTATTTATTTTTAACTGTCAATTTTAAAGAATTCATTTTTTTGAAAAAGTTTAATTAAGTATTAATTTAAAAAGAAGTTATTAATGTTTTCAAATAATTTTACAATTAAAGAAATTTGTAAATAAATGAAACAGAAACCTTTCTTTGAGTAAAATTTTTCCTTTATTATCTAAAAATTAAGAAATTTTCAATTTATTCAATAAATTATTTATTTTTTGCATTTAAATAATTAAATTCTCGTAGAATTTTCTAGTAAAAATTAATTTCAAAATGGATTGTAGTCAAATTTTTAGATAATAATTAAATATTAAAAACATAGCATGAATTTTGATATTAAAATTTTTTTAAATTCAGTTGCCAATGATGTGACGAAGATTGGCCTATTAAAGGCACTTTAATGGCAAAAATGTTGTATCTTTAATGGCAAAATATAATTGCCAGAATTGGGGCGGTTGCTTGGCCCAATAATGGCACATTCACGGCAAAGTTGATCAATCTTTAATGGTAAAAGACAATTGTCAGTGATGTGACGAAGATCGGCTCATTAATGGCTCATTATTGGCACTTTAATAGCAAAAAATTTGTATCTTTCATGGCAAATTATAATTGCCTGTATTGGGACGTAGCTTGGCCCAATAACGGCACGTTATTATCAAAGTTGATCAATCTTTAATGGGAAAATTCAATTGCCAGTGATGTGACGAAGATCGGTCCATTAATGGCTGATTAGTGGCACTTTAATGGCAAAAATTTTGTATCTTTCATGGCAAATTATAATTGCCTGTATTGGGACGTAGCTTGGCTCAATAACGGCACAATATTGGTAAAGTTGATCAATCTGTAATGGCAAAATTCAATTGCCAGTGATGTGACGAAGATCGGTCCATTAATGGCTGATTAGTGTCACTTTAATGGCAAAAATTTTGTATCTTTGATGGCAAAAATATAATTGCCAGAATTGGGATGTAGCTTGGCCCATGAATGGCACATTATGTCTATCATTTTGTATCTATGATGGCAAATTATAATTGACAATATTGGGACGTAGCTCGGCCTAATAATGGGACAGTATCGGCCAATGTAGTGTAGCTTATAAGAACCCTTTTACTTCCTCGACTTCAAGTCAGAGTAGCAAAGTGGTCAGAGTGTTAGGCTGTGGTGCGTAAGGTTCAGGTATCGATCCCCGCGAGAGGTAAGAATTTTTCAAATATTTGTAAGTTTGAGTTTAATTTGGGGAAATAAGCCGTATAAATGTTATAAATTAATTAGTTAATTGAATAAAAAAAAATTTATTTTTATTTTTTTCTAATTTTGTCAACACTGGCGGAGTAATGGCAGCCAATATTGGGCCATTAATGCCTGCCGAGATCTGGCTGCCGACGTCCAACCGCCGGTTAACACCACAAGAGTCGGCGCAATGTTGGGCCAATATTGTCTGCCAAGTCTCGATGCCAGCTTTGCCAATACTGGGCCAGTGTTGGACCGCATTGGTTTTTGACTCTTGGCGGAGTAATGGCAGCCAATATTGGGCCATTAATGTCTGCCGTGATCTGGCTGCCGACGTCCAACCATGGTTAACACCACAAGAGTCGGCGCAAAGTCGGGGCCAATATTGTCTGCCAAGTATTGATGCCAGCTTTGCCAATACTGGGCCAGTGTTGGGCCGCGTTGGTTTTCGCACTTGGGATTTAGTCGCATAAATTCACAACAAAGGTCACGAAAAGTCGCATAAAATTTGCAAAAAAAGTTGAAAAAAAGTCGCATGGAATTTTAGAAAAAACGACAAAAACGAGACACGAAATTGTCAAAATGGTAAAAAAATCACATTTCTCGACAACACATACTTTAATATCAAACAATCCGGAATAAAATTTAATAAAACTCAAAGCAAAATTTTAATGAGGTATTTTTAACATTTTTTTTCAAAATTCTCTTTAAAAATGTAAAATATTTTATAAATAATAAAATTCTTCTCTGAAATTCAATTATCTTCAAAAGTATTATTTTAAATTCTCCTCAAAATTTCAATTATCTTTATAAATACCAAAATTCTTCTGCAAAATTCAATTACTATTAAACATTTTTAAAGAAATCTGTTCAAAATTTCAATTATTTTATATAAATAATGAAATTCTTCTCTGAAATTAAATTATTTGTAAAAATAATAATACAATTCTTGTCAAAATTTCAATTATCTTTATAAATATAATAAAATTCTTCTCTGAAATTAAATTATTTGTAAAAATAATAATAAATTCTTGTCAAAATTTCAATTATCTTTATAAATAATAAAATTCTTCTCTAAAATTCAATTATTTTTATAAGTAATAAAATTCTTCGCAGAAATTCAATTATATTCAAATTTTTTTTTCAAATTCAAATTTTCTCGATAAAATTCTTTACAAAATTCAATTATTTTCAAAAGTAAGAAAATTCTTCGCAGAAATTCAATAATTTTCGAAATTTTTTTAAAATTCTCCTCAAAATTTCAAATATCTTTGTAAATATCAAAATTATTCTGCAAAATTCAATTACTTACTAATGTTTTATAAATTTCTTCTCAATAATTCAATTATTTTCATAAAAATAATACAAAAAAATTTTTTTTTAAAAGTTTTATAATATAAAATAATGATTTTATCACTCGGTCATCTTTAATTGTAATAAAACAATTTTTATAAGTTGTTTAATTTCAAAATGTTTGAATTTGAATCTTTTGAAGAATTTTATTTCCTATGGAAAAATAATAATTAAATATTTATTTAAAAAAGAAGTTATTGATGTTTTCGAAAAATTTGAAAGAAATTTGCAAATAAATGTAACAGATCAGTTTTTTGACTAAAACTTTTTCCTTCAATTTTCTAAAAATTTTAAAAGTTTCACTTTCTAATTGACAAATAGAATTTATAAACATTTTTTTTCATTAATTTTTAAAAACTTGAAATTTTATTAAAGCAATTGTAATTAAGAAATAGAAATGATGCAACTTATGGAAATTGAGAATTTCCTACAAAAATATTAAGAAACGAGATAATATGTTATGTTTTTTTTCCCTAAGGAGAAGAATGATTTTATGAACAATATTGTTTACAAAAAAGATTTCTGCCATTTACAATTTAAGTTGAAAAGTAATTGAAAAATTTGAAAAAGTCGATTAGTCGCATTTTACCAAAAAAATCTCGAAAATGTCGATTATTCACATTTTTTCACAAAAAAAGTCGAAAAAAGTCACATTTCCTTAGAAAAGTCGAAAAAAGTCGAAAAAGTCGCACAATCCGAGCCCTGCAATAATTTTATTCTTGAAAAGAATTTTGCTATCTATTTATAAAGATAATTTAATTTTAACGAAAATTTTATAAAAATTTTGAAATAATTTTATTTCTGCAAAGCATTTTATTACTTTCCAAAAAACTTGAGTTCTTTAGTTACGAATTTTGAGAATTATCAAAATAATTCAATTTTGGAAAAAAATTTTATTAAAATTTCTTAAAATGATTGATTATACAGGGAAGAATTTTGTTGATTATCAAGAAAATTGCATTATAGCTTTTGAAATATTTGAATATTAAAAAATTAATTATTGTTAGAAGTAAAAAAAAATAGTGAGCGTTTTATATTAGAATTCGTGGTGCATTCATAATTTATGAGCCGAACAAAAGAAACCAAAAATTCTGAATTCTCTTATCAATTCAAATATAATATTTAAAAAAATATATTAATTTTCAGAAACATTTTTATTTTTTTGTTTAAATCGAAAATTTAAAAGAATATAAAAAAAGCCAAAGTCTAAGACAAGAATGGCGCAAACCAGAACGCAAATTAAACGCAAAATAAACACAAACATTTTTTTTTTAATTAAAATTTAAAAGAATACTAAAAAAGCCAAAGTCGAAGACAAGAATGGCGCAAACCAGAACGCAAATTAAACGCAAAATAAACACAAACATTTTTTTTTATTTAAAATTTAAAAGAATATTAAAAAAGCCAAAGTCGAAGACAAGAATGGCGCAAACCAGAACGCAAATTATACGCAAAATAAACACAAACATTTTTTTTTATTTAAAATTTAAAAGAATATTAAAAAAAACCAAAGTCGAAGATAAGAATGGCGCAAACCAGAACGCAAAATAAACACAAACATTTTTTTTTATTTAAAATTTAAAAGAATATTAAAAAAAGCAAAAGTCGAAGACAAGAATGGCGCAAACCAGAACGAAAAATAAACGCAAAATTTTTTTTCTTTAATCGAAAATTGAAAAGAATATAAAAAAAGCCAAAGTCGAAGACAAGAATGGCGCAAACCAGAACGTTCAGACGAGGGGGAAATTGGAACGGCCCAATCAATCTCCCATCAATAATTCCTGCCCACAGATGAACTGAGAAACGGACTTGGAAACTTCTAGGCATCGTTACGTACGGATTAGTATCGCTCCAGTAATGTTCATTTTTGAAGTTCGAAGTTCCGTCTCTACCAAAACGGCATTCATCAGTGAACAGGATTCTTCGATGGAAATTAGCGTCAAGACGATTTCTCCTCAATGCCCAGCGGCAGAAATATCTTCTTCTGTCGTGATCCGGGTCGCCATGCAGAGCTTGCACTCTGGCAAAAGAGTAATCATGGTACCTGAAATAAAAATATTTTAAAAAATAATCAAAATTTTTTTTAATTAATTAAAAAAAGTAGTTTTAAAATAAAAAAAAAACTAAAAAATTAGCTAACTCCCTGACAAATTTTTTATTTTCCCTGACTAAAAAATTTTGAAATTATTTAATATTCTACATTGCAGACTTCGCACTAGATAATTAATTTTAAAAAAGTAGCTATCGAAAAATTAATCTAAAATTTAAATATTTATAAAAATAATGTAATTCTTGCCAAGAATTTTTTAAAAATTATTAAATAACTAATTTCTTACGACTAATTTTATACAAATTCTAATTTAAATAATTGAATTCCTGAGAAATTTTTCTAATTCATGAAAAGAACTAAATTCTTAAAAAAATTTTATAAAGAAGTGAATTTTCTTTGGGAATTTTATGAAAATAGTAGATAATTAAAAATGGTATTTAATTGCAAAAAGTTTTTAAAAATATTTAAATTTTAAAAAGGATTCTACTAAAATTTTTAAGAATAATTGAATGTCTGTGTGGCATTTTAATAAATTTTTTATGAAAATAATTCAATTCCTAAGAAGCATTTAATGGTTTATGAAAATAATTGAATTCCTGAAAACGATTTTATTAGAATTTTTTTAAATAGTTGAATTTTCAAGATAAAATTTATTACTTTTAGAAAATAATTGAATTCTTGTGATGAATATTGTTATTTAAGAAAATATTTGAATTTTACAAAGAATTTAAATAAAATGCCTCACAATAATTGAATTCTTCCAGAATTTAAAAAAAGATTTTTTTAAATAATTGATTTTTTTTTGAAGAATTGAAATTAAATTTTAAGAATAATTACATTTTTTGAGCAATTCCTGTAAAATTTTTCTTTAAAAGTAATTGAAATTCTGCAATGATATTTATTATTTATGAAAAAAATTGAATAGTTGAAAAGAATTTTATTAAAATTTTCAAAATGAATTAAATTCCTGAGAACAATTTTATTATTTATGAATAATTGAATTCGTGATAAGAATTTTCTAAACATTGTTTTAAATTATTAATTTTTTCGAAACATAATTTAAATATTATGAAAATTTTATTTTAAATAATTGAATTCTTGCGTGAAAAACTTTATTTATGAAAATAATTAAATTTCTCTATTAATTCATTTTAAATAGTATAAAAAATAATTGAAATTCTTCGATGAGTTTTAATATTTATGAAAATAATTAAATTTTCTCAAAAATTTCTTTAAAAAATTAAATTTCCATAAAAAATCTTATTATTAGTGAAAATAATTGAATTATTGTGCGAAGAAATGTAAAAAAAATTGTGTTAAATAATTGATTTTTTCGAAATTTTGTTGAAAATGCTATTAAATTAATTTAATTCCAGTGGAAATTTTATTATTTATGAAAATATTTGAATTTTGGATCTTGAATTTTCTCGTATATTTTTTTTAAATAATTGAATTGTTTTGCGTAATTTTATGAAAATAGTTAAAAATATTGAAAATAATTGAATTGTTTTAAAGAATTATTATGTCCGTAAGATCGTTAGGGGTCAAAGTTTTTTAATTTGTGGTTTCTTTCGATCAAAATTCCCTGTCTTTTAAAAAATTTTTAAAAATTCCCTGACTTTTCCCTGATTTCCAGTTTTTCTCTGACTTGCGGCCACCCTGACACGTACAAAATGGTTTTGAAGCGTAAAGTGTGCTTTACGACATACACATTTATTAATTAAAATCACCATTTCTTTTTTAAAAATTTTAAACTCGCGCGCCAATAAATAGGAGAATAAGAAACAAAAGAAAAGAATTAACGCATATAATTTTAATTTTAATATGGGAATTTTTTTTTTATAAAAATTATTGAAATTATATTTCAGGTTCAGTTTATTATCACTACTTAGAAATTTTTTTTTATTAAAAATATTAAGAATAATTTTTTTTATTTTAACTATTAGCGGATTTAAAGTAGTAAAAAATTAAAAAAAAAATAAAAAAACATCTTTTAGTACCACAAAATAAAAAAGTATCCAAATAGTAGCTAATTAGAAAAAAATAATAAATAGTAGATTTTAGTAGAGGAATGCGAATTAAATATAAATCAACATACTTTGCATCTCAATCCTCAATCCTCCTTGGAGCACCAATTCGTCCATTTTGTGGAGCCAATGGTTTACCATTATTCACATGAATCATCAAACGTGTAATTACACTAGCATTCGGAAAATGTTGTCTGTCGGCATACCGATTTCTGTAAATAATCGCCGCCCGATTGGAACTACCATTGGCAGCATCGTGACATCTTATCATGTCAATGTACTCTTCTTGTGTATAAAGAACCATTCTTCTCAAACACACGACACTTTAATGAATATGAATATGAAACTCTTGTCATTCGTAAAAACAAATTCAAAAACAAGTGACTTTCAATTTCATCTGAAGTTTGCAGTTACAAACAGGGTTAAGGTACTGCCACAGCTCTCTATTTACAGCTGCCTGCGCAGACAGCCGGGCTCAATTAGGCGGCAGATTTAAATTAATATTTTCTTTTTAATTAAAATTATTATTAAAACTGAATAAAAAATAATAATTTTTATAATAATAATAAAAAAGACTAAATTTGATATTCGGCTCAAGAAATTATTTTTCAAAATTCTCAAAACTAGCTTTTTCAATAAACTATTTTTATTGAATTATAAAGATGGTGCTTTTCTTACAAATTAAAAGTCGGAATAAGAGGAAAAATTTGTTGTAATACTTCAAAAGAAATAGTTGATCAATTGTAGAAACAATATTGCATTAATTAACTTTGCTTTTTGCATTTTTTTGGATTTCTCAACGTCCGGCACTGATTATTCAAAACGTCGATGTATACATCATACGACAGACCATCTGAATGCTTGCCAATATAATCTAAATTATGAAATAAAAACACCACAGTAAAGTTAAAGCTGAAATATTTAATTAATAAAATGAGTATAAGTGATATATAACCCCGCAATGTACTGCTCCGCGAAGCAGGGTGCGCGAGGGTTACACTAAAAAAACTTAATTGATTCAAATATACGATTAATTGAATATTATCAATTGGATATTTAATTGAATTAAATAATATTTATTGAAGTCAATTAAATGGTATTTTTTTTATCTAAAATAATTATTTTTACTCCACGTAGAGCATAAAAAAGACCCTGAAAATCATAAAACAACAAAAAAAAATTGTGAATGTTATTAACAATTTAGTTTTTTTGTAGTCTAAAATACAAAAAATTTTTCTCGAAATCTATTTGACCGATTTAAAAATGACAAAATAGGTTTTCTTCGACATAACAAACTATTTAAAAATAATTTTTGTTTTTAAAAAAATTAATTTTTAATAGTTTTTTTTTAAATTCAATGATTTTCGAAATTTTTTTAAAATTCTCCTCAAAATTTCAAATATCTTTGTAAATATCAAAATTATTCTGCAAAATTCAATTCCTTACTAATGTTTTATAAATTTCATCTCAATAATTCAATTATTTTCATAAAAATAATACAAAAAAATTTTTTTTTAAAAGTTTTATAATATAAAATAATGATTTTATCACTCGGTCATCTTTAATTGTAATAAAACAATTTTTTATAAGTTGTTTAATTTCAAAAATGTTTGAATTTGAATCTTTTGAAGAATTTTATTTCCTATGGAAAAATAATAATTAAATATTTATTTAAAAAAGAAGTTATTGATGTTTTCGAAAAATTTGAAAGAAATTTGCAAATAAATGTAACAGATCAGTTTTTTGACTAAAACTTTTTCCTTCAATTTTCTAAAAATTTTAAAAGTTTCACTTTCTAATTGACAAATAGAATTTATAAACATTTTTTTTCATTAATTTTTAAAAAACTTGAAATTTTATTAAAGCAATTGTAATTAAGAAATAGAAATGATGCAACTTATGGAAATTGAGAATTTCCTACAAAAATATTAAGAAACGAGATAATATGTTATGTTTTTTTTCCCTAAGGAGAAGAATGATTTTATGAACAATATTGTTTACAAAAAAAGATTTCTGCCATTTACAATTTAAGTTGAAAAGTAATTGAAAAATTTGAAAAAGTCGATTAGTCGCATTTTACCAAAAAAAATCTCGAAAAAGTCGATTATTCACATTTTTTCACAAAAAAGTCGAAAAAAAGTCACATTTCCTTAGAAAAGTCGAAAAAAGTCGAAAAAGTCGCACAATCCGAGCCCTGCAATAATTTTATTCTTGAAAAGAATTTTGCTATCTATTTATAAAGATAATTTAATTTTTAACGAAAATTTTATAAAAATTTTGAAAATAATTTTATTTCTGCAAAGCATTTTATTACTTTCCAAAAAACTTGAATTCTTTAGTTACGAATTTTGAGAATTATCAAAATAATTCAATTTTGGAAAAAAATTTTATTAAAATTCCTTAAAATGATTGATTATACAGGGAAGAATTTTGTTGATTATCAAGAAAATTGCATTATAGCTTTTGAAATATTTAAATATTAAAAAATTAATTATTGTTAGAAGTAAAAAAAAATAGTGAGCGTTTTATATTAGAATTCGTGGTGCATTCATAATTTATGAGCCGAACAAAAGAAACCAAAAATTCTGAATTCTCTTATCAATTCAAATATAATATTTAAAAAAATATATTAATTTTCAGAAACATTTTTATTTTTTTGTTTAAATCGAAAATTTAAAAGAATATAAAAAAAGCCAAAGTCTAAGACAAGAATGGCGCAAACCAGAACGCAAATTAAACGCAAAATAAACACAAACATTTTTTTTATTTAAAATTTAAAAGAATATTAAAAAAGCCAAAGTCGAAGGTAAGAATGGCGCAAGCCAGAACGCAAATTAAACGCAAACATTTTTTTTTTAATCGAAAATTTAAAAGAATTTTAAAAAAAGCCAAAGTCGAAGGTAAGAATGGCGCAAGCCAGAACGCAAATTAAACGCAAACAATTTTTTTTAATCGAAAATTGAAAAAAATATTAAAAAAGCCAAAGTCGAAGGTAAGAATGGCGCAAGCCAGAACGCAAATTAAACGCAAACAATTTTTTTTAATCGAAAATTGAAAAAAATATTAAAAAAGCCAAAGTCGAAGGTAAGAATGGCGCAAACCAGAACGCAAATTAAACGCAAACATTGTTTTTTAATCGAAAATTTAAATTTGTAAAAAAAAACCGAAGACGAAGACAAGGTTTGCAAAAATCAATACTCATACTCGAAGGAATGAAAAAACAAATTTACAAATTATTTCTGACATTTTGCGGCAACCTTGGTTCGAAGATATCCCCCCGACGACGGCGGCACCACCTCAACCGTGTAACGAAATTTTCGTTTGCTCTTTGCAACATTTCTGGTGTCACCGTCGCAATTGCCTCCCTCAACCTCTGATGCAATTGTTCAAGATTGTTCACCGGGTTTCGGTAAATGAGGGATTTCAAATGTCCCCAGAGGAAGAAGTCGAGTGGATTAAGATCCGGCGATCTCGGAGGCCACTCGACTGCACTTCCAAGTGAAATGACGCGTTCACCGAAAATATTTTGCAAATGCAAAATATTTTGACGAGTGCAATGAGCAGGATGCCCATCCTGCATCATTATAATTTCGTCAACTTGGATTCCCTGCTGCGCCAATAAGCGGGGGAGATGAACCCGCAAGAATTCGTTATACAATCGACCGTTCAGACGAGGGGGAAATTGGAACGGCCCAATCAATCTCCCATCAATAATTCCTGCCCACAGATGAACTGAGAAACGGACTTGGAAACTTCTAGGCATCGTTACGTACGGATTAGTATCGCTCCAGTAATGTTCATTTTTGAAGTTCCAAGTTCCGTCTCTACCAAAACGGCATTCATCAGTGAACAGGATTCTTCGATGGAAATTAGCGTCAAGACGATTTCTCCTCAATGCCCAGCGGCAGAAATATCTTCTTCTGTCGTGATCCGGGTCGCCATGCAGAGCTTGCACTCTGGCAAAAGAGTAATCATGGTACCTGAAATAAAAATATTTTAAAAAATAATCAAAATTTTTTTTAATTAATTAAAAAAAGTAGTTTTAAAATAAAAAAAAAACTAAAAAATTAGCTAACTCCCTGACAAATTTTTTATTTTCCCTGACTAAAAAATTTTGAAATTATTTAATATTCTACATTGCAGACTTCGCACTAGATAATTAATTTTAAAAAAGTAGCTATCGAAAAATTAATCTAAAATTTAAATATTTATAAAAATAATGTAATTCTTGCCAAGAATTTTTTAAAAATTATTAAATAACTAATTTCTTACGACTAATTTTATACAAATTCTAATTTAAATAATTGAATTCCTGAGAAATTTTTCTAATTCATGAAAAGAACTAAATTCTTAAAAAAATTTTATAAAGAAGTGAATTTTCTTTGGGAATTTTATGAAAATAGTAGATAATTAAAAATGGTATTTAATTGCAAAAAGTTTTTAAAAATATTTAAATTTTAAAAAGGATTCTACTAAAATTTTTAAGAATAATTGAATGTCTGTGTGGCATTTTAATAAATTTTTTATGAAAATAATTCAATTCCTAAGAAGCATTTAATGGTTTATGAAAATAATTGAATTCCTGAAAACGATTTTATTAGAATTTTTTTAAATAGTTGAATTTTCAAGATAAAATTTATTACTTTTAGAAAATAATTGAATTCTTGTGATGAATATTGTTATTTAAGAAAATATTTGAATTTTACAAAGAATTTAAATAAAATGCCTCACAATAATTGAATTCTTCCAGAATTTAAAAAAAGATTTTTTTAAATAATTGATTTTTTTTTGAAGAATTGAAATTAAATTTTTAAGAATAATTACATTTTTTGAGCAATTCCTGTAAAATTTTTCTTTAAAAGTAATTGAAATTCTGCAATGATATTTATTATTTATGAAAAAAATTGAATAGTTGAAAAGAATTTTATTAAAATTTTCAAAATGAATTAAATTCCTGAGAACAATTTTATTATTTATGAATAATTGAATTCGTGATAAGAATTTTCTAAACATTGTTTTAAATTATTAATTTTTTCGAAACATAATTTAAATATTATGAAAATTTTATTTTAAATAATTGAATTCTTGCGTGAAAAACTTTATTTATGAAAATAATTAAATTTCTCTATTAATTCATTTTAAATAGTATAAAAAATAATTGAAATTCTTCGATGAGTTTTAATATTTATGAAAATAATTAAATTTTCTCAAAAATTTCTTTAAAAAATTAAATTTCCATAAAAAATCTTATTATTAGTGAAAATAATTGAATTATTGTGCGAAGAAATGTAAAAAAAATTGTGTTAAATAATTGATTTTTTCGAAATTTTGTTGAAAATGCTATTAAATTAATTTAATTCCAGTGGAAATTTTATTATTTATGAAAATATTTGAATTTTGGATCTTGAATTTTCTCGTATATTTTTTTTAAATAATTGAATTGTTTTGCGTAATTTTATGAAAATAGTTAAAAATATTGAAAATAATTGAATTGTTTTAAAGAATTATTATGTCCGTAAGATCGTTAGGGGTCAAAGTTTTTTAATTTGTGGTTTCTTTCGATCAAAATTCCCTGTCTTTTAAAAAATTTTTAAAAATTCCCTGACTTTTCCCTGATTTCCAGTTTTTCTCTGACTTGCGGCCACCCTGACACGTACAAAATGGTTTTGAAGCGTAAAGTGTGCTTTACGACATACACATTTATTAATTAAAATCACCATTTCTTTTTTAAAAATTTTAAACTCGCGCGCCAATAAATAGGAGAATAAGAAACAAAAGAAAAGAATTAACGCATGTAATTTTAATTTTAATATGGGAATTTTTTTTTTATAAAAATTATTGAAATTATATTTCAGGTTCAGTTTATTATCACTACTTAGAAATTTTTTTTTATTAAAAATATTAAGAATAATTTTTTTTATTTTAACTATTAGCGGATTTAAAGTAGTAAAAAATTAAAAAAAAAAATAAAAAAACATCTTTTAGTACCACAAAATAAAAAAGTATCCAAATAGTAGCTAATTAGAAAAAAATAATAAATAGTAGATTTTAGTAGAGGAATGCGAATTAAAAATAAATCAACATACTTTGCAGCTCTCAACGTCGCTTGAACTGTCGCGTAGGACAAGTTGAGAGCTCTAGCCACAACTCGTAAACTGGTTCGTGGATTATTTCGGATTGCCCGCATGATTCGTTCCTCAATCCAATGTCTCCTGACCCTCCTTGGAGCACCAACTCGTCCATTTTGTGGAACCAATGGTTCCCCATTATTCACCCGAATCATCAAACGTGTAATTACATCGGCATTTGGAAAACGTTGTCTGTCGGCATACCGATTTCTGTAAATAATCGCCGCCCGATTGGAACTACCATTGGCAGCATCGTGACATCTTATCATGTCAATGTACTCTTCTTGTGTATAAAGAACCATTCTTCTCAAACACACGACACTTTAATGAATATGAATATGAAACTCTTGTCATTCGTAAAAACAAATTCAAAAACAAGTGACTTTCAATTTCATCTGAAGTTTGCAGTTACAAACAGGGTTAAGGTACTGCCACAGCTCTCTATTTACAGCTGCCTGCCCAGACAGCCGGGCTCAATTAGGCGGCAGATTTAAATTAATATTTTCTTTTTAATTAAAATTATTATTAAAACTGAATAAAAAATAATAATTTTTATAATAATAATAATAATAATAATAATAATAATAATCTAAATTATGAAATAAAAACACCACAGTAAAGTTAAAGCTGAAATATTTAATTAATAAAATGAGTATAAGTGATATATAACCCCGCAATGTACTGCTCCGCGAAGCAGGGTGCGCGAGGGTTACACTAAAAAAACTTAATTGATTCAAATATACGATTAATTGAATATTATCAATTGGATATTTAATTGAATTAAATAATATTTATTGAAGTCAATTAAATGGTATTTTTTTCATCTAAAATAATTATTTTTACTCCACGTAGAGCATAAAAAAGACCCTGAAAATCATAAAACAACAAAAAAAAATTGTGAATGTTATTAACAATTTAGTTTTTTTGTAGTCTAAAATACAAAAAATTTTTCTCGAAATCTATTTGAATGATTTAAAAATGACAATATAAGTTTTCTTCGACTTATAACAAACTATTTAAAAATAATTTTTGTTTTTAAAAAAATTAATTTTTAATAGTTTTTAATGTTAATTGTTTATAAAATGTTAATAACAAATTGTGTTATGCGCCTCCTAGAAAAGAAAAAAAAATTGCCTAGTATTGTCAAAATTCCCCTGAGAATAAAACCGTTAAGAAAAATAATGTACGTGAATTACCAAAAAAATGATTAAATAATAACTAGGGCAGTGCAAGGCGATGCATGTCTCGCAAGCATGGCTGACATGTCAACCTGTGTGCACTGACGCTACACTGCAAGATAGTGTACGTTGCATCAGTCGCAATATTTAAGAAAAAACTAGTTTTAAATTATTTAATTAATTATTTGGTTTCTTTATGTTTAGAAGTGACTTATTATTGCAGTTATATTTCGCAGTCAACAAAAAATCTGAAGACAAAACTTTTTTTGGTTCAAAATAATACCTATTGTAATGGAATTAAATACACAGACACACAAAAAGAAGTGGCGTGACCGACACACTACACTAGTATATTCCCATGTATTTTTTGGCCGCTGTATCCAAATTCGAAGTCCGAATGCTCAAATTTGTTCTTTCTATGAGTTATACTCAAAAAACGACTCAAAACACGAATTTGACCAAAAAAAAATAAAAAAAAATTTTTGTGACATAACAATAGCATATATGTCCATGTATTTTTTCCCGCTAAATCCGAATTCGAAGTCAAAATTTACAGATTCGCTCAAAACTTTGAGATAAACTTAAAAAATGGCTCAAAAAACCGAATTAAAATCAAAAAAATTTTTATGAAACTACACTACTATATTACCATATACTTTTTCCCGATGAATCCTAATTCGCAGTCAAAATTGACAGATTTGCTAAGAAATTTGAGATAAGCTCAAAAAATTGATAAAAAAAGCGATTTAAAATAAAGAAATGGAAATTTTTTACTATGACACTACACTACAATTTTTACATATATTTTTACACTCGTATCTTGCATTTGAAATCAGAATTAAACTGGTCAATTGTTGTAACATAACAGTAACGAAACGCCTCAAAATTTTTCTGTAATTAACTAAATATAAGCCAATAGGTCACACAAACAAAAATCTTTACTTCATTATATTATTTCAGCCTGCGATATAAGTCATTATGTTAGATTTTAGCAATAAAATGCTTATTCAAAATTCTATGCGAAAAAGTACATTCTGAAATAATCTTACACTATGAATTTTATAAAATATTCAATAAAATATAATTTTTAATTTTAATTGCTTAAAAAATATTTTTTAATATGTACGCACTGAAATTCTAAGATATTTAATTGTAATTTAATATTAAAAGGAAAATTTAGGGTTCCATTTTTTTGCCCAGAAAATCAAATAAGAATTATCTTGTACCAAAAATTAAAATAACATTAATAAAAGTAAAATTTAATTAAACTCTTTAATTTTTATAACATAACAGATTTTCTTGTGTGAAAATGACAATTAGCTTGTGAAATTATTACTGAAAGTAGTAAACTTTTTAAAAATTATTTCGCAACAATTTTAATCGAAATAATAAAGGACTTAAAAAGTAAATTTCCGGTATAATTTCAGACTTAATTTAAAACAACCTTAACACCGGATCGTCGGATCAGACTCAAAAGAGCCGGACAAAATCTACAGAACATATACTTAACGTGAAATCTAACATGATCGCTCAACATTTCTGAAAATGTGTTGTTCATCCAAAAAACTAAAAGTGGTGTCCAGCCTAGAGAAACCGGCTCCATGTAAATCATGCCGCAACGAGAGACTGTCGCCGGTGATGCAACCTAATTAAAAGAATTATTTATAAATAAATAATAAATAATAGTGAATAATAAATATCAAAGAGCAGTAAATAAAATAACTAGAAATAGATTTAATAAAATAGAATAATCAAATTGAAATTAAAAACTACAAAATTACCTCGAGATCCATTGGTTCGAAAATTAAATTCGTAGTAGGCGAGAGTTGAATAATTTCGTCCGACATAAGACAAAGCTTTTTGTTATCGTCCAAAACGGTATTTATATTCTCAATCCAAACAGCGTCAACCGGTCCATCGAATACCAACCATTTTCTATTATCATTTATCGAATTTGCAAACGATCGGTAACTCACGGCAAAAATGCCATCGCTCTATTCGTGAGACGCAGGATCAAAATTCCCATAGAGTTGACATGTCTAACAATCATCATCTCATAAATTTGTTGCACCTTCTCTAGAAAATAATCCGTGCACTGAAGAATTGTTACCACGTTGTATTGTTAAAATTTGCTACCGATTTATTTAAAATATTTAAGCTTAAATTTAATTTTGTTTTAATACTTTAAATGTTAATTTAACTTCAATTTAAATTTAAATTCAATGAAAAACAAATTTAATTTCGGGTTGAATTTTAATTTATGTACAAATTTATCTTTAATTGCAATAAAACTTTAATTTCAAGTTAAATTTCAATTCAAAACCAACTCGAATTTTATTTCCATTTACATTTGATTTCAATTTCAAATCAGTTTATATTAAAATGAAAATTTAATAATATTTTAATAATTTCAATTGAATATCGATGGAAATGTATAAGTTTAAATGAAACTTGGATAAAAGTTTAAATTCGATTTCACTTTAAAATTTAAATTCAATTTAGATTTGATGTAATATTTTAAACATCAATTAAATTTCGTTTTTAATTTAAAGTCGTGTTTGCTTTAAATTTAATTGTTAGTACAATTTTATTAAAATTTTTATTTTGCTTTACATTTCAATTCAATTTAAATATTCTCGAAAATGGAAATTTAATTTCAAAAAATATTTTTAATCTATCTCAATGTAATTCTAGTTAATTTCTAATCGAAAATTTAAGGAAACATTGAAAAACAAATTTATATTAATTATAAATATGACAGGAATTAAAAATTTGAATATCGAAAGAGAAATTTAAATATAAATGTAAAAGTTTAAACATGAATGTGAATTTAAATCTAATTGAAATCATTTTCTTGAATTTTACCTAAAGTAATGCGATTCTGCTTCGATAATTTTCCACGAATTATTAAAATGTCATTTAATTCCTTTTGACATTGATCAAAATAATTTTGAAATGCTTGCAGAGGATTTTTATCAGCAATCGACACCTCAATTTGCTGAGTCCAGTATAATTGACTGACGCAAAGAACCGTTTGTCCCGGCCACTCAAGAATCCAAATTGTCCTCTCTTTCTTTGGATAAGCTTCAATTGCTTCCTGAACTTTGTGCCTGACACTTTTTCTCATGTCGACTTCCAATCCCACCAGCCATTTTTGAACTTGACCACGAACAGCCGCTGTTAATATTAAATCAACAAATTCAACAATCTCACGACATCATCGCATGAACTATCAAATCATCATCAAACGTCAATTTCGCTATTCCCTCGAAGCATTTTTTCAAATGCGGCTGTACACTGAAAAACATTTTCAATTCAGACAATTTATTTTGTAAACAAATTATTTTCAAAGAAAATAAATGTTCAAATATAAAAAAATGTTTTTATAAACAATATTAACAAAACTATTTAAATATTAATAAAGATATTAAAATATTAAATTAAAGTATAAAAGTTATGGAATTTAGATTTGATCACTTTAATTACCTAGTTGGATCTTTAGTTTCGGAGAAAATTTCCAATAGTTCATCATTGGAGAGAAAGAAGAATCTCGGGAAGAAGAGTAATTTCTTCTCCCACAACCTGTTAAACAGCAAATAAAATAAACAAAACTAAATAAAAATAGGTTTCAAGATTGCAAATAAATGAAATAATTCCACCGAAAATTATTCTAAGAAGAGGAAAAAGAAAAAATAGAATTATTAAAAAATGTTTAAAAATAAATATAAAGAAAAACAGAGAAAGTAAAATAAAATTTAAGGGACTAAATAACAATAAAAACAGACGAAATTGAATAACAAAATTCGAATAAAATAGTAAATAAATAAAAAAAGAGTACAGAAATAAAAAAAATATAATAAAAGTAAAGTCAAAATAAAATAAAAATAAAAAACAGAGGAGCAAGAATAAAAGAAAATAAAAGTTAAAATAAAGTAAAAAGACAAAATAGAATAAAAACAAAAAGCCAAGTAAAATAGCACGTAATAAAAAATAAAATTGTATGAAAATATGAAAAAAAAGATAAAATAAATAAAAAGAATAAAATTCAAATAAAATAATTTAAAAATACATAACTAATAAGTTGATTAATTAAATCAGTAGTTATTAAAAAATAATTACGTCTATGAGTAATAATAATAATAAAAAACAAAGAACTCACATAATTTCGGTCTCAAAGGGTTTAATATAAGGCGAATTTTTATGGTAATGGCTTTAGTGATGTGATCATAGAGCAATACTTGAATGTCATCGACACCAGCAACAACATAGGTTCCAATATTTTTATAGGGATTCACGGTAAACACCATGTCGGACAAATCTTTATGCATCCTATGAATATTCTTCTCTAGAGTACTCTCCTTGCTTGCACTCTCCGAAATGCCTTCAAACTTCTCCACCAACTGATCAAGATTCATGTCCAAAACTCTGCCTGGTGTCAAATGTGCATCGACTTTAATTGGAATTTCAATTATTTCCGAAATCTCAATGCCGTTGTTTAATTCCCTGATTGCCAAGTGTCATTATCACTGGCATATGATCTTTGAAATTTTCTATCTTCTCTGTCAGCATACGCGCCAATCTCTTTGATTCTATTTCTTGAAATGATCTCTCAAGTTTAAAGAGGGTTCTGAAAAAAATTGAAATTTCTTTTATTTTCTACCTATTATTAAAATCAATTAAATATAAAATAATTATTATTAATTAAACGAATTAAACGCAGCCCATTCAGATTTAATATTATATGTCTGGTTCAAAATAATACCTATTATAATGGAATTAAATACACAGGCACACAAAAAAAGTGTCGTTGCCGAGACACTACGGGGAAGTCAAATCGAAAGAAATGCTGATGACGTGCCACCTAAAACGTTTTAAGAACCTTATTAAAAAATACATGTGTACATTTGTCCACCTTTAAATTACACATGTAATTTGAATTTTAGTATTTTTGTCAAAGTTTCTAAATTTGTTACACGTGTAACAATTTAAGAAATTTCCAAAAAAATCAAAGTTATAAAATTCAAAGTTCACATTACACGTGTATTTACACATGTAACAATTTTCGAACTTAAAAAAATCAAATTTCAAATTACACATGTATTTACAAGTGTAACAATTTTAAAAATTTTGACAAAATACAAAAATTTATAATAATTTTTATAAAACTTCTTCTCAACAATTCTCAATTATTTTTTCTATTAAAAAATAGGAGGGAAGAAATAAGAAAAAAACATGGACAAAGAAGAAAAACATAAAAATTTGTTCGTATTTAAATAAAATTATTAAAGAAAATTCAAGTATTCAGAATTTTTTGGAAAAAATTAGTTATTTATTTAATTATTCTACTTGCCTGCCGTTTCTTCTCTGCTCTTACATATTCTAAATATGACAACAATAAACTTTGAAAATCGGCACTACAGACACCATGGAACACAAAACATAACCTCATTTATTGAGACAGTTGTACCAACCCAAAAAGTACATTGGTCGAGGTATCACGACGCAATTATGCCAACCGCAAATTATTAAACTTGTTTATTTATGATTATATCAAAATAATAATAATTTTATTTCATTAATAATTTTTTTTACAAAATTAAATAATAAAAATTAATTATTATTATTGTGATATAAAGTAATAGTAAAACATTTTATATTGTCAAAAAGAGAAATGTGCAAAAAAAATGTTAGTAAAAAAAAGCGCCACGAGATAGCACCAGCTGATGGATGTTTTTTTTGTAAATAAAAATGTAACCCCAAATTACAATAATAAAATTAATTGTCACTAAAAAATTAATTTCTTTTTTTATATTTAAAATAAATATTGCATCATTTTTCAAAAAAGTTGAAGAATATTTTTGTGATACTTAAAAAATGCATTAAAATTAGAAAGAATAGAAACTAAGCAAAAACACGGCGAGAGGGCAGCACCTGTCAAAACCATTTTGAAAAAATGACATTTAGAAATTGATAAATTAAATTGTTGTTTTTAAATAATAAAAGCTATAAAAATCTATTCAGCAGAATCACTTATTCATTTCACAATAAAAATGGTTAATTTATAACTTAACCTTATTTAATTTTACTCAATTTAAACAATTACAAAAATTTGTCTTTGTACTTACCTTTGACAAAGATTATTAAATTGTGTAGTTTTTTTCTTTAATTTATTAAGAATAAATGTTCAATTTTAGTCAGAAATTTACAATTAAATATTTTCTATTTATAATTATATTAAAAAATGAAAATTTACTTACTTCTGAAGGTTATGGATATTAAAAAAAATTTTATTCAATTTCATAAATTACTGTTCATTAATAAAATAAAAAATTTTATGTAATTACTAAATAAATATTTATTTTCCTTATTTACAATTTATTTAAGCATTTTTTTAAAAGAAAAATAAAAAAAAATTAATCTTACCGAGAGTTGAACGCAGAATTGCAATTTACAAACCCGATGTGATTGCCAATGAACCAATCGAGGAGTTCTTTCTGCATTTATTTAGTTATTATTTAAGGGAAATTCATTTTGACAGTCGAAAAAAAAATTGATCCTGAAATCAATCAAAGGATTGATTTCAGGATCAATTTTTTTTTCTCTTTTCGTAAACTGAAAAAAATGGTTATCAAGAATTTATTAATTGCTAGTGGTTTTAAAAAATTGAAAGAAATTTTGAGAGTGAAAAAATAAATTTGTAATTTTAAACAGCGCTACAAGATGGCAGCTGCTGACGGGCAATTAAAAATAGAATTGATTAAATATTTTATATTTTTCATTTTATTTAACAATAAATTTTTAATTACAATAAAATAAAATTTATGTTTAAAAAATAATTAATTTTAAATTGATAATCATTAATTAATTAATCAATATTGTTTAATAAATATCATCAAATTAATCTGAAAATGATGACACTTTTTTGTAATCTTTTACACTTACCTCTTAAATAATCTTGCGACACCTTTCAATTCTTCATTAAATTACACCAACTTTATTTTTTACTTTCACAAATATTACTTAAAAAAAAAAAATTTAGAATTCGCGTTTGACATTTCTAGTTTTGGTAAACAAACTTTTTTTGAAATTATTTTCCGTTGGAACCAACCGATAGCACAATTCAGTTTGAATATAGGCTTTTGTTTTTTCAACTCCACTTTTTTTACAATCAGACAAGTTGGTCGCACGACTAAAATGGCGACCCAACAATTGTCACTCATTGTCAGTTCACGCAATTTTAATTTTCAATTTATTCAAAAATTTCTCAAAATTTTACAAAACAAAAAAAATAGTCCGCTTCTACACAACATTCTGAACCCGGGGACAAAATATTACCTGCGATTTACCGATCACCCTGTATATATATATTATTGTTTAAAACAAAATGTAAAGGGAAAGGTATTAACTATCAGAATTAAATAATAGAATATATAATATAATATATATATATATATATATACATATATGGATATGAAGAATGGACGAGAGGCTTCACTCAACGCGTTGAGTGAAGGCTCCCCGCGCTCCCCTTGACTTTGTGCGAGAGAGAAGGAATACTATGTATAGCATTGAAACGTTCTCTCTCATACATATTGTTCTTACAGAGTATTGCGTAATTTGGCCGGACGAAAATAAAATTCTTAACTCGAAATCCGCGGGGCCACCTAAAGCTAAAATAGTGAAGGGGGAGATTTTATTTAAATAAATTTAAAATTTTCTTTCTTGTCAAATGACCGGCCGGTTTTACGGTGTAGCCGCGTCCGCCCTATTTTAGTGGTTTAGGAAACTAAAAAAAAAAACAATAAGTTGTGCACGTGTGAGTGTGTGGTGAATTGTCTTCGCCCGTCGGAAAGTTCTGGCGGTAGATTTAATATCCAGCAACGGTAAGTACTGTATCGTTCTGGACTAATCAAATTTCATCCCCCCCCAAATTGTATGAGAGGTGGATGGAATTATTTTCCTTTTTATTATAATAAATTTATAATTATTATTCTTAATTTTCTCTCTATTAATTTCTTTATCTTCCTTACCCCCCCTCCTCTAATTAAAATTCTGAATGTTAAAAGTAACCAGGAATAACGTGTCCCAATAAGATAAACAGAGTTTACGCTCTGGCAGTTTGGTCTCCTCCGCCGAACTATAAAAATAGGGCCAGCTCAAAAGCCCAAAAATAATTTTTATAATAAACAATTATTCAAATTATTTAAAATATTTTTATCGGTTCGTAACAAATTAGTGTTTCTTAAATTGTTCTCGCCGAGAAAATTTTAGTTCGTAATCGCATCATTGTAATGTTTTTTATATATTCTTCGAATTTCTGCGATTTTTTATACGTTTTTCTAATTGTATTTGCACTATTTTTATTAATAATTCTATTTCATTTTTCAGTTAAACTCCCAATTTGTAAAATTCGAAATCATCGCTTTTACTCAAGACAGACCCCGTGGAATTGATAATCGATAAATTAACCAACGATAAATTTTCAATTATTCGCGAAAGCTAGTTTTTATTTTTCTGTCGCTGAGCAAAAGCGAAGATTCCGAATTGCGGGAATGCGGCATCAGCCGGTCGCACTAGGCCGCGTCAGCCAATCAGAGCGTCGATCGCTCCCACTGCGCGAGTCTCCCCACTCAACCGCGCCACAGAGCTCGGAGACATAGCTCTCGTCGTCACTTCTTACCGAGCTGCCTACCTGCACGGTCGCACCACTCAAACCTCCCGCTAACAGTGTTACGAAATAAAATAAATTCATCCGTTTTGATTTTAACTAATTTTAGTTAATTCTAAATTTTTACTTTTTCCCATCCATTTAACTTTCGGGTTTTATTCAACGCGCTTTTTGATTCATTAGTTTTTTCCATCCACCACACATTTTTGGAAACTCTTGCGAGGGTCCAAAATTTCTGTTCTTTTTCTCCTTTCCTTTTAAGAATTTTTAGAAACTTTCTGAGGGTCTCAAATTCTTAAACTTCCTTTCTCCGAGTAACACAAACTTCGGAAACTCCCGGAGGGTCCGAGGTTGTGTTTTTCCTTTATTCCCTGTCATTTCCTTTCCCGGCGATTTTTGGAAACTTCCTGAGGGTCCATAATCGTGTCCCCCCTTTTTTTAGACCTTTTTTGGAAACTCGCGCAGGGTCCAAAAATTATTATTTCTTTTTTTCAAATCAATTTTTATTTTTATTAATTTATTTGTTTTTTTTTTATTTATTTTTTTTATTTTGGCTTGCGCGTATATTATTTCCCCAATTAGAGAAATCTTCGGAAACTCACGGAGGGTCCGAGATTTCTTTCTCTTTGAATTTGCTCCCTAAATTCGTAATTTTCACCGAGTTTTCGGAAACTTGTTTTTAACAAGGGTCCAAAATTCGTTTGGTATTGTCAAAGCGCAAAATTGACGGTATCAATTTTAAGGAAGTGAATGTCAGATTTGATGAGACACTTTCCAGAGTAATCAATATGGAGGGTAGAGTGGTCGATTTGACGAATCTTCTTGCTTTGGTTGAGGATAGAATTGACACAAGATTGAGGCGAGATGTTCGCGGTTGGACAACCCAACAGTCGAGACTAATGCCTGTATTAATGAAATAGTTGATCGGTCAGAAAGAAAGTGTAATTTAGTTCTATTTAATCTTCCTGAAGATAAAACACCTAACAAAGACTCTTACACTTTAAAAACTGTTGTCAGCAACAAATTCAAAGAGTTTACTGAATCTACTGATCTGGACTCTGTAAAATCAGCGGACTTAGGGAATTTATGGATGTCGAATGACAAAACCGCAAACGTACTTCTACTCTCACACTTCAGATAGGCGGGTAAACAGTTAGCCAATCCAACTGTAATACCTAGTTTTGGCTTAATTCTTCTGTCATCATTGTCTTCAGTGTTCAAATGTATTCAGCAAACTTTTTGTGTGTGGAATTTTTTAGTTTAACTCATTTAGAGTATTGTGCTTTATTTTTCAAAAAGACATTTGAATTTGTTTTTATATGTTACAAATATAACTATTAGAATTAGGAGTACGTAATGTACGGAAGGGTATGTCTTGTTATGTTTCAAATAAAAATAAAATAAAAAATAATTGAACCCCTTGATGCAAGAACCAGACGCAGCTCATTTAATTTCAAAGGGATATGTCTGATTCTTGCATCAAGGGGTTCAATTGTCTTTTCGGCTAACGAAGTTAAAAAAATTATTTTGAAGACAATATTTGCGCAGTGCCGACTTAGTAATAATCATGTTAAACATGTGTTTAACCCCCGATATATGTACATGTGTATATCAGGGTTAGATTGGAATTAACTAATTCTGATCGTTGTATTTGGTTACATAAAGAAAATGAAGACTTTCATCACTTCTTTGTAAAATGTGAGAAGTATAATAATATTAGAGGTAAGTTTTTCCCTGATATAAATTCAGACGAATACGAGACCTCCTTTTGGATTGAGAAACTCTCCACAGACAAAATTTCAGACATTAAAAAAAACGCGAAAATGTATATATAAGAATGTTGAGAAAGAGAGAAACTGTGTGTGATTATTAATATCTGAAAGATATTAGACAATGTAAAATAAAACTTATTATTTGTAATAATTTATGGACAGATTGGCGTAATAAAGATAAATACTATACTAGGATAAGTGTGGGTATTCCTGCGAGTGACACAATTATTGCGATTTTTAAAAAATTATTATTTTCATTTTGGAATTTACGCCTAATTTTTTCAAAATAATTTAAAAAATTATTCTGAATCTTACTTAATGGAATAGCTCATAAAAATGTACATTCCGACAATTATTAATTTATTTATTTAAATTTGAAATATATTATGACAGAATTCTGTGAAATTATCAAATATGACAGTCATGAATACATATTAAAAACCGTTGATATTTCCAATATTCACTGTAGTATACACGTTTTAGTGTTACTAATCAAAGAAGTACATTTTATTATTTGAAAAATATATTAATTTACCCATCTTTTATTGATTTTCAATTAATAATACTTAAAACTATATTAGTAGCAGAATTTTTACTGCATGTTAGTATTATTGCGATTTTTAAATACGTTTACTGCGCAACGCATACTGAACATAACCTCTTTTTTGACAACCAGCGCGTTATGCGACACCTGATTTTCTGCAATAATGCTCGCACAATAATTGGTATTTCCTTCATAAATGTCACACAATAATACTCGCGTGTCAACAATAATACATGTGTTGACAATTAGTTTTTAATTTACTTTTTTAAATACAAATAAGTAACGAAATTTGATTAAGTTTAATGTTTTGGAAAATATAATAATTGATCTCTAATTTGTAATTGAAAAAACTGCACTTCATTTTTCCGTATACTTAGACGAGCTTCGCAAAGTTAACCTACACTAAAAATTCGCAGAAATACCCACACTTACCCTACAAAATATAAAAATTGAAAATTAACAAAATCAAATTAATAGAATTTATTAAAAGTTGTTAAAAAATGTTTTTTAATTTTTTAAATATATAGTGGTGTAAAAGTAAGTCTATATTTCTGGAAATCATTTTGTCTATTTTTTATTTTTATGAATACGCAATCCTAATGTGTTTTAGAAGAACGACTGTAACCATTCATCAAAATAATTTAACGTCAGAAGTTTGTGTCACATACATCCTTACACTCAAGCACACATATCCAGATATTTGTTTAAAACTGTGAATATGCATTTTTAATAAAAACGAAACATATATTCCATTTCTAAAAAATTGTTAAAAATACGATCTTTCCTTATGAGGAACCAAAAGTACAGTAATTTAAAAAGTTTTCTTCTCAAATGAATTCTAGTAGAATTTACAGTCAGTTATTGATGCGAAGATAAAATAAAATTTTTCGTTTATTTTAAATAAAATTAGGTCTTACATAAATACTCATACACCGCTTAACATTTTTTTTACATATGAGGCATTTTACGTGAAATGTCCTAAGTTGAAATTTCAACTTCTTGAAAAAAATTGAAACTCGAGGAATTTGTTGTTCTATCAAGTAGAAATGTGACCCAATAAATATTTTTGATTTTTTCGAAAAATTGGAGGGGGTAGAGGGGGGTAAATTTGACCAATTTTGCCAACATCGGCTACTTTGTGAATTTTTTCTGAACATACTTGTAATGGGAAAAAATTTTTAGAATATGTTTCTGAAAGTTTTTTTCGTCCTCTTTCCAATGGTGTATTTTATTTTTTAATATTTTAAAAATTTACCCTAATTTTTGATAATTTATATTTAATTTTCAATTTCCCAAAAATCGGTCCGCTTTTTTTGAAAATAATTTATTGCAAACAAAAGCTGAGGTTTTTTCCTATCGGCATGTAAATTTTCAGAATGCCCTTTTTTTGTTTTTGAGTTATTAAATTTCAAAGAATAAATTGCAGCGCGCTGCGTCGCGGTTGCACTGAGCCGCGTGGCAACCGGCGTGATACGAGGCGCCCGGGACGCAATTTATTCTTTGAAATTTAATAACTCAAAAACAAAAAAAGGGCATTCTGAAAATTTACATGCCGATAGGAAAAAACCTCAGCTTTCGTTTGCAATAAATTATTTTCAAAAAAAGCGGACCGATTTTTGGGAAATTGAAAATTAAATATAAATTATCAAAAATTAGGGTAAATTTTTAAAATATTAAAAAATAAAATACACCATTGGAAAGAGGACGAAAAAAACTTTCAGAAACATATTCTAAAAATTTTTTCCCATTACAAGTATGTTCAGAAAAAATTCACAAAGTAGCCGATGTTGGCAAAATTGGTCAAATTTACCCCCCTCTACCCCCTCCAATTTTTCGAAAAAATCAAAAATATTTATTGGGTCACATTTCTACTTGATAGAACAACAAATTCCTCGAGTTTCAATTTTTTTCAAGAAGTTGAAATTTCAACTTAGGACATTTCACTTAAAATGCCTCATATGGGCCATTCTGTAATTTTAATTATTTTCGAGTATTTACGATTTAATAAATAATTCTCAGCCTTATAAAGAATAAATTCTATCTCTTCATAAGTAAAATGGATTAACCACAATCAAATTACTATTCTCGGTGCGCCTTAACTAGACCCAACTTAAAAGTCCTTGCCCAGTAAAAAAGAAATTTTTTCCGTGAAAGTATATGGAAAATGGAAACTTCTGACAAAAATCAAAATAATCTGTGAAGCCGTTTTTGAGAACGATCCCTTTGAATATTTTCGCCATATAAAATATATATTTCTAGAAATGATAGTAGCAAATAGAAATGTATTATTGTATTATAGTTTCAGGCGCAGATCCAGAGCAACACGGCTTCATATTTTTAATGATAAATCGATGACGGATTAACATTTTTTAATTTTCTAACACTTATTTTAAAGCTGAAATTCTAACAAAGATTTCTGTGTTTTTAAACAAAATGTATCTATATTTTTCTAGATTTTTAAAAAAGTTGAAGTCAAGAGACCAAAATGAGAAAATTTGATAATTTTTTTGTATTTTTTTCTCACTTTACAACTCAAAAAGTAGTTAATCAAATGATTTTAAATATGGCTTATTTTACGCAAAATTTAATAAGCTTTCTAACCGTTTCTATGTTTTTTTATGTATTTCCTTTTAGAAATGGCTTCAAAAAGTCTTATTTTCCAAAATTTTAGATTTTTAAAAATTTAATATCTCCGGCTAATATGGACAAAAGATGTTCAATGAGGGCTCAAAAGATGCGTCTGAAAAACTCTACAAAACTAAAAAATCATTTATAGGAGTCCTAACATTTTTTAAAGTTATGGCCAAAAGACGTTTTTTTGCAAAATTAAAAATGCAAAAAAGAAATAGTTAAACTTTATAAATCGGACTAAAAATACTCTTATTTTATGTCCCCGGGGAGATCTACAATTACATTAAAATATGTCAAAAAATGACAATCGAAAATTTTGCCAATTTATATTGGCAAAATTTTCGATTGTCATTTTTTGATATCCTCTATCAGGATATTTCCTCTATTTCCTTCCTCTATCAGGAAGCAATATTTGAAAGTAATTATATTTTGATTTTAAAAATATTCAAAAGGGCCGTTCTCAAAAAAGACTCCACAGATTATTTTGATTTTTGTGAGAAAATTTTCTATTTTCCATATACTTTCACGGAAAAAAATGTTTACCGGGCAAGGACTTTTGGGTTGGGTCGGGTTATGGCGCACCGTGTATTACTCTGTAAATCACAACTGATGATTAATATTATTATCAATTTTAGGATATTCATTGTAAAAAATACAAATGACATAACAGAAAGATTATTTATTGTCTTGTTATTTCTTCTACGTCGTTTCAAATGCGTGGTTTGTATGTTAAAGTGACATGAAATGTTTGTATATCTATTTCTGTACAATCATGGGGACCTACAGAAATATTTCGTTCTAAAGAATTACAATTTTTCTCTGTTGTACTTGTATTAGATGCGTTTCTGGTAGTATCATCTAATTGTTGATTTATCAATAGACTAGGTGAATTTAATTTTATAGTTTCTAAAGAATGAGATTTGCTCTCTATAGTTCGAATTTTCACACCATTTTCTTTGTTTTTTCGTGATGAACTTCTATGAAGATTACACTTTTCTTTAGATGATGCTTTTCGAATACATGACCTTTTAATGGAATCTGCACTCACACTAAGCCCTGATGCTGAAACAGAAAAGTTTTGACCATGTTACTTCTACCATATAAAAATTTTAGCTGTGCTTTTAGTAACAAGTGTTTTCTTTTATACTCTCTCAATTCGAATCAGTTAAAAGGTACTTTTACACAACAAAATTTACCATAGAAGCAGGCAATAATGTGAATGTATTTAATCCTCCATCAATGGCATAACATTTCTAATACGATTGTTAACAAACTTGTTAAATATAACAAAAATTTTTCAAAATGTTTATAGGAATTTATTAACAGCGCATTAGAATTAAAATTAACTTTTGATTCAATTTCTTACTTAATTCTTTCATAAATATTTTATTGTAAAACAAAAATAATTTTTTCGATTCTTGCAAGACAGTTATGTAAATAAAACATAAATTTGTTTTTTACAACGTTTCTAAATATTTAACTAAATAAAATTAATTTGTCAATAAATCAAAAAAATAAATAAATTGTAAAATTAAAAATCACAGACTTAAACATCGTAAGTGATTAGTCAATGTTAGGAGACAATAACCTTTAATCAAAATATTGTGAATAATAAACATCGCTTCACCTTGCTAAGTAAAGGAAAATAAATATTATTGAGAAATTGAACATCTTCTTTCCCTTTAACCCCTTCGCAGTCAAGACCAAAAACTCATAAGTGGGGTCAAAATGTCGACAACTTTTTAGAAAACTAAAATTTGCGCAAACGAGCATACTATTGTATTTGAAGTCGCTGATTACGCATCCGATATCAGATTTTGAAAATTCAAAATGGCGGATCCAATATGGCGGACATGAAAACTCAAAATCGACTGAATTCACTTGAAACTTGTTACTCAGGGGTTTTCGGGGTGGCTGATTACGAATCCGATATCAGATTTTGAAAATTCAAAATGGTGGTTCCAATATGGCGGACATCATTTCCTAAAATTCATCGGATTCACTTGAAACTTTTTACTCGGAGGTTTTCAGGGTCGCTGATTACGAAACCGATTTTATATTTTAAAAATTCAAAATGGCGGATCCTATATAGCGGACGAAATTTTCTAAAATTCATCGGATTTACTTAAAACTTTTTACTCGGAAGTTTTCGGGGTCGCTGATTACGAACCCGATTTTAGATTTTGAAAATTCAAAATAGCGGATCCAATATGGCGAATGAAATGTTCTAAAATTTATCGGATTCATTTGAAACTCGTTACTAGAGGGTTTTCGCTGATTACAAAAAACTTTTGAAACGATAATAAATACAAAATTTTCCCCCGCAGTCAGCTGTTAAGTATACTACATTACTTACGACCTTAGAGTTTACCATGTGGAGGTATGCGGTCGGATTTTACACTTCTTTATTTATTTTGTTTTTTTATACTTTTTTGTTTGTTCTTATATTGGATCTGCCATTTTTAAAACTGATATTACATTTTAAATCTACGACATAAATAAATCCCAAGTAACAACTTTTAAGTAACTCTGATAATTTTATTAAAATGGCGCCAGCCATATTCGAAACGCCACATTGTATTTTAAAAATCTTATCCTAGATTCGTAATCAGCGACCCCGAAAACCGCCGAGTAACAAGTTTTAAATGAATCGGACGAGTTTGTAAAAATGTCGTCCGCTATTTAATTGGATCCGCCATTTTTAATTTTTAAAATCTGAAATCGGATTCGTAATCAGCGACCCCGAAAATCCCTGAGTAACAAGTTTTAAGTGAATCCGATGAATTTTTTAAATTGTCGTCCGCTATATAGGATCCGCCATTTTGAATTTTTAAAATATAAAATTATTTTCGTAATCAGCGACCCTGAAAACCCCCGAGTAAAAAGCTTCAAGTGAGTGGGATAATTTTTAGAACATTTCTCTCGCCGTATTGGATCCGCCATTTTGAATTTTTAAAATCTGAAAACGGATTCGTAATCAGCGACCCCGAAAATCCCCGAGTATAACCCGAGTATATACCGTAGGTGTACTGACAGAACCCTTACACTGGTTTACAGTGAAATTGTCAATCGAACAAAACAATTTTTTTTCGAATAGTAGGTGTTTTTTGAGTAAGAAAATCATAGTTTTAATTTTTTTCCCTCGTGCAGTTTTTCTGTAGCTTCCAATTTTGCATTTTCGAGGTGCGACGCCACTTAAACTTACCTGTAGGAAAATTAGCTTCTCAAAATATAATAAATGAGGTATTATTGGAAAGGTTATTAAATTACCTTTCGATCCATAGGTCACAGAATAAAATTCAACAAAAATTGAGAGAGTTACAGTTGATTAAAGATGAAATTTCATGACAATTTTGATGATTTTTAGACATTTGAGTAACTTCTACTATTTTTTTCTACACCAAACAGGAAAGAATGTTTAGGTTTTAATATTTTTATTGATAGACTATATCATTACACAAATTTTGAGCCCTTGTGGACCTCGATTGGATTAAAAATGACAATTCTACACTAAATTTAGTGAACGAAAATACATTCTTCATTTTTAGTATCCCTTAAACATTTGCAGCAAAAATTGAAGTAATAAAATTTAATAAAATTGTTTAAGAACCGTTTTATAAGAATATTGATAATAATATTTAGAGGCCTTTTACGGTTTTAAAGATGTTCGTTTATTACAAATAAATTGTTATAAATTGCTACAAGTTTCGACTTAATTAAGTCCTCATCAGGCAAATTTTAAATCTTAAAAAAGAAAAAACTCACCTTGTGTTCAATCACATTAATAATCATATAACAAAAGGTTAAAATTTAAAAATTTCCCAAAAACCATGATGGTAAAAAAGTCCATGGTAAAAACATTCATGGTAAAAGCCATTATATTAAAAATCATGGTGAACGTTACAATGATCACCATGTGAGAAACATTCAAATTTTTAGGTTAATCTAAAAAACCTCCACAGATTAAATTTAAAAATGATAAAGTAGGAATTATATATATCATATATAATATATTACGTTAAGCGGGAATTTAATTTAATTTAAATTTAAAAAATATATTTATTTTAATTTATTTATTTTTAATGTAAAGATTGTATTAATGGAAAATAAATTTTACTTAGTTTATCAATATCTGTATAAAAATTAACATGATTAGATTTGTTATTTTGAATATGTAACATTTCTAGATGTTTTCTTTTAAATTCGTTAGTTTCTGTATCCAAAATTTTTAAATTTTTGAAATCAAAAGAATGTTTAGTATCATAAACATGAGTAGACAAACCAGTATTTTTTAATTTACCAATTATGTCTCTTTCATGCTCTTTGATTCTATTAAATACGTGTCTTTTAGTTTCGCCAATGTAATCCTTCAAACAATTCCCACCTTGAATTTTATAAACACAATTAACGTGATCAAAAACAGAAAGCCTGTCCTTAAAATTATGTTGAAAGATATTATTATATAAAGTATGATCAATAGAAAATATTAAATTATATTTAAAATTCCTTTGAAAAGTTCTCTTTAGTATACAATCAAAACCTTGTACATATGGGAAAACGAAAAAATGCTTTGGTATAGAATCATCATTATTCGAAAAATAATGTTTTGGATTAATAATTTTTTTATAACGTGAATTTATTTTATCATCTAATAATTTTAATGGAAAACCATTTTCTAAAAGCGTATTTTTAATAAATAGTAAATTATCCTTATGAAAAGATGGATGAGATAATTTAATTGCTCTATCAACCAGAGAGTAAATAACACCAATTTTTTGCGATAAAGGATGTTGTGATGCAAAATTAATATAACGTCCAGACCAAGTACTTTTTCGGTACCAGTTAGTCTTTAAGCTATTATTTTCAACTATAAGTGATAAATCCAAAAAATTAATTATATTATTTTTCCAATATTCTAAAGTGAATTTTAAATTTTTATTAACATTATTAAATTTAGTTAAAATTTCCTGAATTTTGCTTGATGGAGCACAAATAAGGATATCATCTATATATCTAAAATAAAAAAATGATTTTAAAATTGAAAAATTCAAGAATTTCGTCCTCTAAATCTTCCATTACCAAATTTACAGCACTAGATGAAATTGGAGATCCCATGGGTAAACCAAAGATTTGTTTATAAAATTCATTATTATAAGTACAATAAGACGATGATAAACAAAAATCTAAAGCCTTCTAAAGCCTTCTAAAGACGAATTTATTAAGGCTTTAGATTTTTGTTTATCATCGTCTTATTGTACTTATAATAATAAATTTTATAAACAAATCTTTGGTTTACCCATGGGATCTCCAATTTCATCTAGTGCTGCAAATTTGGTAATGGAAGATTTAGAGGACGAAATTCTTGAATTTTTCAATTTTAAAATCATTTTTTTATTTTAGATATATAGATGATATCCTTATTTGTGCTCCATCAAGCAAAATTCAGGAAATTTTAACTAAATTTAATAATGTTAATAAAAATTTAAAATTCACTTTAGAATATTGGAAAAATAATATAATTAATTTTTTGGATTTATCACTTATAGTTGAAAATAATAGCTTAAAGACTAACTGGTACCGAAAAAGTACTTGGTCTGGACGTTATATTAATTTTGCATCACAACATCCTTTATCGCAAAAAATTGGTGTTATTTACTCTCTTGTTGATAGAGCAATTAAATTATCTCATCCATCTTTTCATAAGGATAATTTAATATTTATTAAAAATACGCTTTTAGAAAATGGTTTTCCATTAAAATTATTAGATGATAAAATAAATTCACGTTATAAAAAAATTATTAATCCAAAACATTATTTTTCGAATAATGATGATTCTATACCAAAGCATTTTTTCGTTTTCCCATATGTACAAGGTTTTGATTGTATACTAAAGAGAACTTTTCAAAGGAATTTTAAATATAATTTAATATTTTCTATTGATCATACTTTATATAATAATATCTTTCAACATAATTTTAAGGACAGGCTTTCTGTTTTTGATCACGTTAATTGTGTTTATAAAATTCAATGTGGGAATTGTTTGAAGGATTACATTGGCGAAACTAAAAGACACGTATTTAATAGAATCAAAGAGCATGAAAGAGACATAATTGGTAAATTAAAAAATACTGGTTTGTCTACTCATGTTTTACTCATGAAATGTTTTGATGTTTTACTCTCTGGTTTCTACTCATTCTTTTGATTTCAAAAATGTAAAAATTTTGGATACAGAAACTAACGAATTTAAAAGAAAACATCTAGAAATGTTACATATTCAAAATAACAAATCTAATCATGTTAATTTTTATACAGATATTGATAAACTAAGTAAAATTTATTTTCCATTAATACAATCTTTACATTAAAAATAAATAAATTAAAATAAATATATTTTTTAAATTTAAATTAAATTAAATTCCCGCTTAACGTAATATATTATATATGATATATATAATTCCTACTTTATCATTTTTAAACTTAATCTGTGGAGGTTTTTTAAATTAACCTAAAAATTTGAATGTTTCTCACATGGTGAACATTGTAACGTTCACCATGATTTTTAATATAATGGCTTTTACCATGAATGTTTTTTACCATCATAGTTTTTGGGAAATTTTTAAATTTGTTTTTTCAAAATTTTTTCAAATTTTTTCTCTTTGGTGACAATTAATATCTTATAATGATTTTCATTACAGATGTGTTTTTCATTTGCTTATGTTTGTTTTAAGATTTAAAATTTACCTGATGAGGACTTAATTAAGTCGAAACTTGTAGCAATTTATAGCAATTTATTTGTAATAAACGAACATCTTTAAAACCGTAAAAGGCCTCTAAATATTATTATCAGTAATAAAATTTAGTTAAGCTCTAAAGTTACTAAAATCACTAACAAAGGATTTCTGAAATCGTAGATTTCGAATCCAATGTTAGTTTTCTAAATTTCAAAATGGCGGATCCAATATGGCGGATAAGTTTTTAAAAATCGATTAAATTCGTCTTAAATTCGTTACTCAGGGGTTTTCGGGGTCGCTGATTACGAATCTGATGTCAGATTTCAAAAATTAAAAATGGCGGATCCAATAGGTGCGAATTCGATGGATTTTAAAAAACTCGTTCACCATTATGAATCCATCCTTTTTAATTTTCGAAATCCGACATCAGATTCGTAATCAGCGACCCCGAAAACCCCCGAGTAACGAATTTAAGACGAATTTAATCGATTTTTAAAAACTTGTCCGCCATATTGGATCCGCCATTTTGAAATTTAGAAAACTAACATTGGATTCGAAATCTACGATTTCAGAAATCCTTTATTAGTGATTTTAGTAACTTTAGAGCTTAACTAAATTTTATTACTTCAATTTTTGCTGCAAATGTTTAAGTGATACTAAAAATGAAGAATGTAGTTTCGTTCACTAAATTTAGTGTAGAATTGTCATTTTTAATCCAATCGAGGTCCACAAGGGCTCAAAATTTGTGTAATGATATAGTCTATCAATAAAAAAAATTAAAACCTAAACATTCTTTCCTGTTTGATGTAGAAAAAAATAGTAGAAGTTACTCAAATGTCTAAAAATCATCAAAATTGTCATGAAATTTCATCTTTAATCGACTGCAACTCTCTCAATTTTTGTTGAATTTTATTCTGTGATCTATGGATCGAAAGGTAATTTAATAACCTTTCCAATGATACCTCATTTATTATATTTTGACAAGCTAATTTTCCTACAGGTAAGTTTAAGTGGCGTCGCACCTCGAAAATGCAAAATTTGTAGCTACAGAAAAACTGCACGAGGGAAAAAAATGAAAACTATGATTTTCTTACTCAAAAAACACCTACTATTCAAAAAAAATTGTTTTGTTCGATTGGCAAAAAAAGTTTTTAATTTGTAAACCTGTGTTATGAAATCACTCGTGTGTCCGTCCCAGACATTCGGAATAAGCTGTCCCCCCCTTAACTTCTACCCGATTGAAAGTCATGGTTACAAATTAGCACTGAATGAAATCGATTTTTTCAGAAAAAATGACGACAAATGACCCTGTCCCCCCACCTAAACTTCTACAAATCATGACCTAGTGAGCTAAAGTTCGGTACACATACTCATTTCTACGTGTAGATTACGGGAAAAATATAGCGAACCTGATTGTAGATCATATTTGCGAACTAGGAGAGAATGAAATTTAATTTTTTCGAAAAAATGTCAAAAAATGACCCTGTCCCCATACTGAATTTCTACATATCGTCACCTATTGGGCTAAAATTCGGTACACATTTTTATTTTCAATTGTAAATTTGGGGAAAATTTTAGCGAACGTGATTACGGGTCATATTTACGAACTTTCTTGATTCGCATATATTACTTTAAATCAATCATATTTGTTCCCCATATATCTTTGTATAAAAAACGAGTTTAATTTTGGTGTACGGAATAATCAACAATGTTTGTATCATCGTTTTTAGTTTTAATGAAAAGATATATAAACAAATACATGGTACTCCGATGGGTTCACCGATATCATTGTAGTTTGCAAACGTTGTTATGGATGACTTGTAAACTGATTGTTTACGTTTAGTTAAAAAAATATTATTGTACACCGGTTTTTTCACTTTTATTAATACTTTTAATTTTTTAATATTAATTTAAAGTTTACTTACGAATTAGAAACCAATAATCAAATTAATTTTCTTGGTATTAAATTAATAAAAAATAATAATCAAACTTACTAATATTGGATTCAAAAATCTATTTCTTCTAACAGATTAATAATAGTTATTTTCGTATTAAAGGAGCAAAATAGGTGATTGCGACGATGCACAGTGCGACAGAAAACCCGATTTTTTGCCAAAAGTCTAAAAAGCAAAAATAATAATAAGTAACAAGTAACAAGTTTTAGGCAAATGCTTGAAACTTGTTACTCGGGGGTTTTTAGGGTCGCTGATTACAAATCTGACATTAGTTTTTCAAAATTCAAAATGGCGGACGACAAAATAAATAAATTGTGAATCCAGATGTTCATTACATGAACATTTTGCTTCCTCTTTACGATCAGCAAAAAAATTTGCTTCCTCGTGGAGGAAGCATTAACGACAAGTATATTTAATTTTTAAATATTTTTATTACAATTTTGTATTTATAAAATCAAGTTCATTCATCTTAAAAATCTGTTTTAAGGTGCCAAAACATCATGGTGTAATCAGTCCCTACTACCATTTTATATATGAAATTTAATTTTTTCAGTAAAATATAATAATAAATATAATGAATATTGACATGTTCTTATTGCCTAAGTTGGTAGAATTAAAAAAAACAAAACACTTGTAAGAAGAAAAATTTATTTTTTAATATTTTTGTAGTTATTTCTTGTCCCCAGTTTTCGCGTCATGGTAAAATCACTTTGTAAAATTGCATAATTTACATAAAAAATCAAATAGAAAAATTACTTAACATTCATAAGAAGCAGCAATAAACTTTCCTAAGTAAATTACTAAAAGAGAAATTAATTTAAAAAAATTTTTATTTGTTTTATATGTGTTACAAACATGAAAGTTGTATAGGGAATCACAGAATCGTCATGGTCAAATCATAATATATTTGCAATAAATTGAATAATGGTTCACTTTTTTATAGTAAGGATTTTCTGTATTGAACTGTGTCACTGAAGCACTCATAAGTGTAAGGAAGATTTTAAGTTCAGGTAAATAATGAGTAATAATATTAATTTCTATAAATTAAAGCATAAATTTCTATAAATTACCGCATAAATTTCCACATATTTCCGAAATTAGTTTTCTTAATTATTACAAGGAGAGAAATATGTTACGAATAATGCTAGAAACATGTTAATTTGCTTTTTGCATAGACGTCTGTACCTAATTTTGCAAAGGCCGGTGCTAACTTTGCACAGCTTGTGCCCACTTGTGCCACAGTTGCTCAAATCCATGAAAAATCAGCATGGATTTCTTGCAACTTAAGCATGGTGGTGTGTATGCGCTTTTAGTACGGCATGCACTAATAACAACAGATTTCTTTCCTTGTAATTTTTCAATAATTTAATGTTCATTGCCGCACAACTTTCTATAAATTTCCATAAATTACCAAATTCTAAACTTTTAATGATAATTTATGCTTTACATATTTTTATGAATTATCGCGTAATTTCTATAAATTTCCATAAATTACCGAATTAATAATTTTTAAATGAGATTTACGCTATAATATTTGTTTATCCAATTAACGCCCAAATGACCTAAATTTTTACTTAGACTTCAATACACAATTTGAACTATTTATAGACAATAAAATTTAGCAGTAATGAGATGTAGGGGGTTTTTGGGGTCGCTCTTTCAGATTCTGGGGTTAAAATAGCGATTCGATCAACACAAAATCCAATATGGCGGCTATTAAAAAAAAACCCCAAAAAATAAGTACATTTTTTAAAAAATATTTGTTTTCAGATCTAAAAAATTTTTTTAAACCTTTCTTAAGTATGCTATTGGTGGGCAAAATAGTTGTACTTTCAAAATATAATCAAAATCAAAATTTTGAAAAAGTAAATGTATTGTAGTAAAAAAAATCAAAATTTACACCAACATTCAAAAAGTTTGCAAATTCGATTCAAAATATATACTCGGGGTTTTTTGGGGTCGCTGATGACGAATCCGATGTCAGACTTTCAAAATTCAAAATGGTGGATCCAATATGGCGGACATTTTTTGAAAAGAATTTTGGATTCGCTTGAAACTTGTCACTCGGGGGTTTTCGGGGTCGCTGATGACGATTCCGATGTCAGTATTTCAAAATTTAAAATGGCGGATTCAATATGGCGGACATTTAAAAAAAATTTGGATTCGCTTGAAATTTATCACTCGGGGGTTTTCGGGGTCGCTAATGACGATTCCGATGTCAGTTTTTCAAAATTCAAAATGGCGGATCTAATATGGCGAACATTTTTTTAAAATTTCGATTCGCTTGAAACTTGTCACTCGAAGGTTTTTGGGGTCACTGATAACGAATCCGATGTGAGCTTTTCAAAATTCAAAATGGCGGATCCAATATGGCATATCGTAGAGATCCACTTCACCCATGAATTTATTGGAAAGGTGAAATGCGTTAGGAAATTTCAATAGAATTTTAATTTTTGCTGTCTCTTTATAGCTGTTCTATGAAACCGGCATTTGTAAAGTTTGTTCTATTTTTATGATAAAAATAACACGAGATTCTTTCCACAATACAATTATTAATTCAACAATTAACCTTCTAATGCTTTTACGATCGTTAACATACGCATACACTTATATAAAGTTGTTTCGTTCTTCAATTGTTTTTCATATTTCCATATGAAATTCCATTGAAATTTCTTAACGGATTTCACCTTTCCAATAAGTTCATGGGTGAAGTGGATCTCCACGATATGGCATATTGGACCGCCATTTTGAATTTTAAAAAACTGGCATCGGATTTGTTATCAGCGACCCCGAAAACCCCCGAGTGATAAATTTCAAGCGAATCCAAAATTAAAAAAAAATGTCCGCCATATTGGATCCGCCAATTTAGATTTTAAAATACTAACATCGGATTCGTCATCAGCGACCCCGAAAACCTCCGAGTGATAAGTTTCAAGCAAATCCAAAATTCTTTTTAAAAAATGTCCGCAATATTGGATCCGCCATTTTGAAAATCTGACATCGGATTCATCATCAGCGACTACAGAAACCCCCGAGTAGGGTGATGTGGGGTGATATGAAACATGGGGGGATGTGCAACACCGCCGATTTCTGATCTACAGTTCGATATTGAACAGAGCCAAGTATTGCTATTTGTTTGTGTCCTCAGTAGCTTGTTTTTGATATAAAACTCACGAGACAGCTCGCAGCTAGGTTTGCTGTACGTAAGTTGACTTAAATTTCTCGAGAAGGAAATATTTCTCGCGCTTTACATTTCTAGTCGTTTCGTGAAGGTTTTTAATTTATTTTATAGATAAAAATGTGTTTATTGTTGGGTTTTTAAGTGTTTTTAAATATCTGTTTATATTTTGTGTTTCCATTGCATTGTATTGCGTACAAATCATTTTTGGCAAAATATCATATTTGGGGTGGTGTGCAACACATTTTGTTGGGGTGGACGTAACTACTTTTTACGTGCCATAACTGCGATTCATATGATGAATAAAAAATTCTTAGTTATTTTCCTTTAATTATATTCCGTATTCAGTTATGAATAAATAAAAAATTAAGCAAAAAAATTGTTTTTTTTCTTTAGTCAAATTTTCACTGTTTAGAGGTCAACTATACCTTAATAAATTTTTTTTTGGCAGATTTCGATTAGTTTGCATTGAAAAAGCCTAAAATTAATAATTAAATAAATTTTCATACCTCAATTTTACTAGTGTTGCACATCACCCCAACTTTTTTGGAAAATGCAAAAACAGACGTTTTTGAAAAAGCGAAAAATTTGTAGGATAAATTTAAAATTCTGAAAATCTAATAATGCAGAAATATTCTATTATAATGCATCTAACTCATTCAATTTTGAAATATTTAATAATTTAATTATTTGACATGTTTATCGTCCGACGAAAAAAAACGTTGCACATCACCCCACATCACCCTATACATTTTGAATCGAATTTGCAAATTTTTTGAATGTTGGTGTAAATTTTGATTTTTTTTACTATAATGTATTTACTTTTACAAAATTTTGATTCCGCCATCTTAAAATCAGAAATTTTATTTATTTGTAGCGGTTACAAAACTTTTCTGTTCTGCTCGGATGAAACGACCATTTTAGTTCTTAGTAAGATTCGAATGATAAGCAATTACAGAACTGACTTGTAGCGTTGTTAAATGTGGTGCCTTAGTGGTGTGTTTACGTGTGCGCCTAACGTCAAAGTGTATAGTAATTACGTAATATACTGGAGTAAATCGTATAGTAACCAAGAAGGACCTGAATTTCACATTGTCGAAACAATTTTTTTCAACCGTAAATGACTGCCAAATAATTACAAAACACCTTTGCGATTATTATTTCGATTAGCTTTATCATGCATTTAAAATAATAAATGAAGATTGCTTTGAATGGGTAGAATTAAATTTAAAAAATGTTGAAGTTGGCGAAATTTCTTATTTGACTAAATAACAGGACGATTTTAATGACATAAATAAAATTTGGGCTTAAGTAATCCTGTAATTTTTATATACTTTGGTGACTTGTATTTCTCTTTAAAAAAAAGATGTGAATTCCATAAAATATGCTTTCGAATGGTTTTTATGTGTACTTTCAAATGGATATGTTAGGTTTAATAGAAAAAATTTTTTTTGACCTTGAAAATTAAAAATTGATTTCTATTTTTCTGTAAAATCGGTATTTTTTTAAAACTTATTTTCATTAAGAAAGAAAGCTGAGTTTTTTTCCTATCGAAAACGTTTTTTCCCAAAGTGGGACTAAAATTATTAATAAATAAAAAATTACATTTTCTTTCACGGTAAAACAATGACGCGCCGCGCTCTCGCGCGCTGATAATAATGAAAGATAAATACTAATGAATAATTAAATAATAAATATTAGAGTTTATTAATTGTCAATGAACTGATCAGTATAAAACTTTGATACAATTATCGAGCTTTCGCCTCTACGAAGTGAGGCCTTTTCAAGAATATAACACTGTTAAAAACACGTGTTCAAAACTTTAAAACAGACATCCTCATTCCACATTTGATGTCAATACATTTATAAAAACATAAATAAAACAAAAACTGAATAAAAACAATTACTGGGACAACTATAAACATCATTAAAAACAATTCACATGTTTTTTACATTAAATAAATCACGTGCTGAAAACACTCATGTAATGTCATGTTTTCAGCACGTGATTTATTTATGTAAAAAACATATGAATTGTTTTTACATGTTTTTAATGATGTTTATAGTTGTCCCAGTAATTCTTTTTATTCAGTTTTTGTTTTATTTATGTTTTTATAAATGTATTGACATCAAATGTGGAATGAGGATGTCTGTTTTAAAGTTTTGAACACGTGTTTTTAACAGTGTTATATTCTTGAAAAGGCCTCACTTCGTAGAGGCGAAAGCTCGATAATTGTATCAAAGTTTTATACTGATCAGTTCATTGACAATTAATAAACATCTATGACAATATATTGACTCTGATCAACAATAATATCTCCATCTTCTATAATAAATATTAGAATAGATATTAAATGTCAATTTAGTAAAATTTTTAGAAAATTCAGAAAAATCGTAAAATTAAAGAATTTTGTTACAATTTTGATATATTTTACTAGAAAGATATGAAATTTCTAGAAATGCACGAACATTTAAGTTTTTGACATCTATTGACTATCAAAATTTGTTGAAAACGTTAAACTTTCCTTGATTTTTTTTTAAATAAAAGAGTTTATAATCAGTATAAATTTTTAAAACAAAATCTTTGATTTTTCTCTTATTTTTAACAGTAATTAAATTTTTTTGGCACAATTTATGTAATTAAATTTTTTAATAATTATTAACATTCGAAGAACTTTCTCAGAATTACACGGAAAAAATTTCGGGCGCGCATCCGTATTACCTATGGTAATGCTGTTCTACCTTATCCCTGGTGCATAAGGAGAACAAGAGTGGGAACTAATCGCTCTCACGAGTTGGAGCCTCAGAATCCCACAGCAGAGAAAGAATATACTTTAGACAAGTATATATATATTACGTATACAGAAAAGCTGTTCTACACCACATACAGAGGGCTCTGGGCTCTGCCTTTGGTAGTTCCACTTTATCTCTGTGGGACTCCACAGCTCCCACAATGAGAACGCAGATATCTCACTCTTAGAACATCGGCGTTCTTTCATTTAGCACTGCAATCGTACGCGTAGGTAATGCTGCGCGCCCGAAACTTTTTCCGTGTAGTTGTTAAAAATAATTAATTTTGCTAAAAATTTTAAGTAGTATAAATTCTAGAAAACTAAATTTTACATTTTGGAAAAGATACATTTTCATAAAAACTTCAAAACTTAATTGACTTTCAAAAATTTCATTTTTACAAATATTTCATTAAAAATAATTCAAATAATTGAAATTTTGCAAAATATATTACGATAATAATATTTAAAAAAATTAAATTTTCAAAAGTGTTTAATTAAAATTTAAGAAAATAATTCATTATTTAAAAAAATTAAATTTCTACCAATTCAAAAATTAGTGAATTTGACGACAAATTTCAATATATTAGCCAAAATATTTCTCTATTTTAAAGAAACTTATTACTGTTCAAGGTAAAATTTTTTTTCTTGCGAACAAATGTAACAATTCTATAATTAGGATAAACAGAAACAAAATTTACTTAAAATAGTTCATAAATTTATGAATTATTATAATTATAAAAAGTTCTATAATTAGGGGAGAGTCTCCAGTTGTGAGACACCTCCAGTTGTGAGACACCTCCAGTTGTGAGACAGTCAATTTTTTTTAGCAAGCAATATTAAAAAGCCGATTGGTTTATATAAAAACATTTCTTTTTATATGAGCCAACTTTTTCGTGTACGCCGAAGCGGATATATAAACTGTTTTTGTTAAATACCAACACTGTGTGTGATAATCGACTAAAAAGCGTTTTTTCAATAAATGCAAAGTACTTTTTTTCCAAGTTAATTAATTGGAAAAGGTAAATGTAATGCATTTTCTTTTAGTGTTTTCCTTATATTCTGTGATGCAATATTGCATTGTTCCAATCTACGGTTGAAAATAATTTAATTTTCCTTATTCAAAATGGCGCCAATTTCTGGGTGTGAGACACAGCATATCACCAGTTGTGGGACGGTGTCAACACCCATCTGGGCGGCATACAAAATACGACTTTGCAGGCATACTATTTAAATGTTGTTTTAATTTTTTTTCTAGTATTTTTGGACATGTCAAGTGGAAAAAAGTCAATTGATTCAGAAGAAATCAATTTCAATGCTCTTGTTGAAGCTATTAAATTGTGTTTATTTGATAGTTATATTTTGGCGAATAAATATTATTGTAATGATTTGAGTGTAGATGTGTCACACATCTAAATCACGACGAAAGGCGAAAAGCCACGAAATAGCTTATCAGCAGAATATGAGTGAAAGCTGTGTCGACCGTAATAACAGCTAGTCGCGTATTGCTTGTATATATAATATCTACCCATATTACAAAAAAATATCGCCACCGCCGCCGCCGCTGTTTCAAGATTCTGTAAGGGCGCCCTATCCCAAAGGGTCCGTCAAAACTTATGTCAAAATTGACATATTTTTTGACCTATAGGTCAAAAAGAGGATAAATAACGGCCTCACATTACGTCAAAATCTATGTCTAATTTGACCTATTTTTTGACCTGTAGGTCAAAAAGAGGATAAATAACGGCCTCACATTACGTCAATATAGGTCAATTTTGAGCGCAGTTTTGACCTAGGCGTCAAAATTTGACAAAGAATTCCCGCTACCCTCAAAATTTAGGTCAATTTTGACCTAGACGTCAAAATTTGACAAACAATTTCCGCTACCCTCAAAATTTAGGTCAATTTTAAGGGCAGTTTTAACCTACGCATAAAAAATTGACAAACATTTTCCACTACCCTCAAAATTTAGGTCAATTTTCAGGGCAGTTTTGACCTAGACGTGAAAGTTTGACAAACAATTTCCGCTACCCTTGTAATTTAGGTCAATTTTTAGGGCAGTTTTGACCTACACATCAAAATTTGACAAAGAATTCCCGCTACCCTCTAAATTTAGGTCAAGTTTGAGGGCAGCTTTGACATAGACGTCAAAATTTGTCAAACAATTTCCGCGCGCAGACTTAATGATGAGGTGAAGTTTGCCATCTGACCTAACAATGTAAGGTAATTTTAAAATTGTGTTTGCTCTTACACCTATCATTTTGACCTAATTTTGACGTTTTATTTTTGCTCCCTCATTTAGTTACGTCATAATCTATGTGTAATTTGACTTTTATTAAACTACAACTTAAAAAAGGAAAATAAAGGACAATAAACGTATCTATGATACGTCAAAATCTATGTAAAATTTGACGCCTTTTTAACCTATAGGTTAAAATGGGTCAAAATATATGTCAAAGTTTAATCTAATTTTTGACATATATATAAAAAAGATCCATAAAGATTGTTACATTACGTCAAAATCTATGTGTATTTTGTCATGTATTATATGCAATTTATTAAGATGCATTGATATTAAGAAAAAATTACTTTAAATTTGTAAAAATTAAAATAAATATAAAAATAGAGATAGGGGGTTGGCGCGCGTAGCCCCCCTAGTATATATATATATATAAATTAAGTAACGGCCTTTTAAATAATATGTTGTGTTTGTTTATTCGCCTATCCTGACTATTACAATAATCAGAAGTGGGATTCGTAAAATAGAATGATTCATTGATGGCGGAATTGGCAGCAGCTAAGCGGGAGATTGAATTTTTAAAAGCGGTAGCCGAAAAACAAAAATCAGCCTCGAGTTACGAAGATGAAATCAAGGCAATTAGGGCTGAGAGAGCGGAGTTGGCCAAGCAGTTGGAGACGGCAAGACGAGAGCTGGAGCAAATCCAGGTTGATTCGCAACCTGGGGAAAATTCTCAAGAAAACGAACAATTAGCCATTTTGGAAAATGAGATACGAGAGCTGGAAGTAGAAACGCGCCGATTGTCAGAATTGAGGCGGAGATTGGCAACACAAAGGAGGGGATCAGCTGGGCATGCGTCCCTATCTAGCAGTCGCGATTCTCACAAAGTTAACATCTCTGCAATTGGAGAATTACTTAGGGCATTCTATGGGACCTCTGGAAATTTTGAATGCTGGAGCCGCCAAGCCAAATTATTGGAAAGAACATACGGAATCGAAGATGACGTCATGGGAGTGTTAATCTGTTCCAAATTAAAAGGAAAAGCCTTAGCATGGTTCCATTCCCGTCCGGAGCATATCGAGATGACAACGATCAATTTATTGAAAGAGTTAAAGAATATGTTCAATCAGAGGCCAGCAAAAATGGTGTTGAGAAAACAGTTCGAAGAGAGGCAGTGGAAGCGAGGCGAATCGTTTAATGAATACATCCATGACAAGACGATCCTTGCGAATCAAGTCCCCATCGATGAGGCAGAAAGGATTGATTATTTTGTGGATGGAATACCAGATGCAGCACTGCGCAACCAAGCTAGGATCCAGTGTTTCGAATCAACGGAAAAATTATTGAGGGCATTTGAAAAAATTTCCCTCTCTACCAAACGTCAGGTTACTGAAGAAGAGGTGCCAACTAACAGAAGTGCCAAACCAGCCGACAAGCCAGAGAAGGAGAGGGAGACCCACACAAGACCTAAGGTGCGGTGTTTCAATTGTAGTAAGTGGGGGCATGTGTCAACGGATTGTGATCAACCAGAGCGTACAAGGGGAACGTGCTTTCGGTGTGGATCATCAGAACACGTGATCAAGGATTGTACTCAGAGGCAGCAACGTCCAGTGGGGGAAAAACGAGTAGAGGTGGCGAATATTGAAAAAGAGGGAGGAGACGACGAGTTCCTGCGTTCTGCGCAATATGATTTTCAGGTAAATGATGAAATATTCGGTCTTGTATTGTTAACGCGTTTAGATAGTGGAAGTCCCATAAGTTTTATTAAGCAAAAATATGTAAATCCAGATTTAATACAACCTATAACAAAAAGAAATGTAGATTATATAGGAGTAAATGATTCAAAATTGAAATTTTTGGGATTGGTTAAATGTGGGGTTAGATTCGGAGAATCGTGGAAAGAACTTGAACTGTTTGTTGTAGGAGATTCGACGATGAAATTGCCCGTTGTCTTGAAGAGGGACGCTTTTAAGAGATTCAGCTTCCGATTGATAGATTCAGGCGAAGATGTTGAGGAGGCTATTCAGGAAATTCTCAACATCGATGCAGAGGAAATCACATCTGGTTAGGACGAATGTCTTAAGATAAATGAGGAAATTAGCGTTCAAGACATAATTAAATTGAATAAATTATTTCTTGACGAATATGTGGTTCCAGAAAGGCCAGACAAATCAAAAGTTGAAGCCGAGTTAGTCATTGTTATGAAAGAACAAAAAACCCTTCCAGTTTGGCCCTAGACGATAATAGTTTGCCGAGAAACAAGTTTTAAGAAAAATTCTAGACGAATAGATTAGATTAGGAAAAATAAAAGTCAGTACTTCGGAATATGCATCGCCAATAGTCTTAGTAAAAAAGAAAAATGGTGAAATACGTTTATGTATCGATTTTCGTGCGTTAAATAAATTAATATTGAAAGATAACTACCCGTTGCCTCTAATCGAGGATCAGCTCGATGTATTACATAATAAAAAGTATTTTTCACGTTTAGACATGAAGGACGATTTTCATCATATTTCGGTGGCGGAATCGTCTAGAAAATATACCTCGTTTGTAACACCTTTGGGCCAATTTGAGTTCCTCTGTATGCCATTTGGGCTAAAGGTGGCACCTTCCCGTTTTCAAAGGTTCGTGAATCGTGAAGCGGTTTTGAATTTTCCGGAGCCCCAGAATGTAAAGGGAGTCACGGTTGTCTTCAAGCACTTTTAGGTTTACCTAAAATGAGTCAAAATTGTGCTAACGCAGTTTTATCTGGAATCGGCGCAAGATTCCAAATTTTCATTTACGAAAATCGTAGCTGATTGTTTTTTCGAAAAAAACCAAAAAAACATATATATATGGGCAATTCCACGTGGGATTTTAGTCGACCTCTTAAAATCGGCCAAAAATATTTTTTTTCTATTCTGTATTGAAAAAAAACAGATACGTATTTTTTTATTTTTGTTTAATTGTCCAAATTCTCGAGTTATGAATTTTCGAAATTTTGGACTTGTAATTATAGACCTATATTTAGTAGCTTATAAGTCCGAAAATATTGAGTTTAGGAAAAATTTGTCACAGAATGAAAGTTTTAGTTTTCTTTCGACTTTCAAGAAATGTAAACAAAAAATTTTTTTTAAATTTTTTTTTTAATTTTTTATTTAAAAAATTTTTTTTTTTATAAACAAATTAATTTTTTTTAACTTTAGCCCGGATTTTTTTTTATTTTTTTTAAATTTATTTATTCCTTATAATATAGAGAAGATTTTCCAAAAAATCCAGAGGTGGGACTGATGTGTTGAATGAGTTTTAAAACATTTTCAAAAATTACTTGCAATCATCACAGTGAGATTTTTTTTTACAATTAACTTCTAAAATTGTCTATACAGCGTAGATCCTTTAATTTAAAAAAAGAACTCTCAAATAGATTAAAATTATACATTGTAGACAGTTTTAAAAAGTTAATTGTAAAAAAATCCCACTGTGATGCTTGCAAGTGATTTTTGAAAATGTTTTAAAACTCATTCAACACATCAGTCCCACCTCGGGATTTTTTGAAAAATCTTCTATATATTATAAGGAATAAATAAATTTCAAAAAAATAAAAAAAATCCGGGCTAAAGTTAAAAAAAATTAATTTGTTTATAAAAAAAAAAATTTTTTAATAAAAAATTTTAAAAAATTAACAAAAAATTTTTTTGTTTACATTTCTTAAAAGTCGAAAGAAAACTAAAAGTTTCATTCTTTGACAACTTTTTCCTAAACTGAATAATTTCGGACTTATAAGCTACTAAATATAGGTCTACAATTACAAGTCCAAAATTTCGAAAATTCATAACTCGAAAAAATTTGGACAATTAAACAAAAATAAAAAAATACGTATCTGTTTTTTTCGATACAGAATAGAAAAAAAATATTTTTGGCGCGATCCTTATGCAGAGGGGGAGGGATCTTAAGTTTCATCCCATTTTCTACTTCTCGAAGCGTACCACGGAAGTTGAGAGCCGCTACCATAGCTTTGAGCTAGAGATGCTCGCTATCGTCTACGCTTCGCGAAGGTTTCGAATTTATCTGCACGGTATCTCTTTCAAAATCGTGACAGATTGCAATGCATTAACGCTAGCCTTGAAAAAGAAAGAGATAAACGTGAGAATTTCGAGGTGGGTATTGGAGCTTCAGGGTTTCGACTACACCACAGAACATAGGGAGGGGAGGAGAATGACACACGTTGATGGACTGAGTAGATCGGAATGAGTAAGGATTATAAATGATAATTCGCTTGAACACAATTTGTTGGTGGCACAAAATAAAGATGATTTTATCGCGGAATTAAAGAAAAAAATTGAAGTTACACAAGATAAACTTTTTGAATTGCGAAATGGTATAGTTTTTAGAAAATTTGATAAAGGGAATATACTGTTGTTTGTGGTGCCAAATTCCATGGAAAAAAGTATTATGTTTAGATATCATGATGATATGGGGCATCAAGGCACTACTAAAGTGTATGAAACTTTGAAAAAAGCTATTGGTTTCCAGACATGCAAAGTAAAATAGAAGCTCATATTAAAAGTTGCTATAAGTGTATAGCGTTTACGCCGACCTCAGGCAAGGTTGAAGGAAAAGTGAAAATAGTCCCAAAGGGGAATAAACCCTTTGAGACTGTACACATTGACCACATAGACATTTACGATTCAAGGGTGAAGGCAAAGAAACACATTTTAGTGGTAATAGACGCCTTCACTAAGTTCGTTAAACTCTATCCAACAAAAACCACGAGGTCGTCGGAAACTATAAGTTCTCTCAAAAAATATTTTAGCGATTACAGTAAGCCAATGGTTTTGTGTGGAAGAGAGTGGCCTAAAGTTGTATCTGACGTGGAATTCGCATTGAATAATGTAGTACATGTGTCGACAGGGGAAACTCCGAGCACGATATTGTTTGGATTGCCGCAGCGAGGAAAAGTGTGCGATTATGTGAAAGAATTTCTTGACGAGGAAATAAATCCTATTAATAGAAAATTAAAAACGATTCGTGAAACGGTTGACGATAAAATACAAAAAGCACAAATTGTGGCTGCTACAAATGCGAATAAGAAACGGAAGGATGCGTACGAATATCGAGTTGGTGATTATGTAATGTTGCGTAATTTTGACTCCTCAGTAGGAATATCGCCAAAATTGATACCGAGGTTTAAAGGCCCATACGAGGTAATTAAATGTTTGAGAAACGACAGATATGTAGTCGCCGACATCGAAGGGTGCCATGTTACACAACGCAAGTACGAAGGTGTTTGGGAAGCGAGGAATATGAGAATGTGGTATCGAAATTAATGTACTGGTGTGTAAAATTCTAATGGTCCCGAGGACGGGACAGAATCAGGATGACCGAGTATTGTAATAATTTGAGTGTAGATGTGTCACACATCTAAATCACGACGAAAGGCGAAAAGCCACGAAATAGCTTATCAGCAGAATATGAGTCAGAGCTGTGTCGACCGTAATAACAGCTAGTCGCGTATTGCTTGTATGTATATATATATATATTTATTAATAAATTAAGTAACGGCCTTTTAAATAATATGTTGTGTTTGTTTATTCGCCTATCCTGACTATTACATTATTATTTAGTATATAATAATATATATTATTAATATATTTAATTATTTATACTAAACATAACGTTTTATGTTATAACCTGCCGCCACGCCGGTTCATTTATTAAAATTATGGTCTCAGAATTGGGGAAAACAATTCCGGTGGCGAAAAATTATAAACGCGAAATTATTTTTATTTATTTTAAATTTTGAGCGCCTGGCTGCTCCTCTACACTGAGAGAAAATAAGGTGCACTGCTGTTCATTTGGAGGTTGTGTATCGCAATTAAAATTTGGATCAACTGCGCACTCTAAAGGGGCGTGTCACGCGCCCCTTTAGAGCGCGCTGCTGACTCTTGACTCGTGGGACGCAGTGAGAACGAATGGTCAAATAACCTAGGTTATGGAGACCATGCGAGCTCACTGCGTCCCATGTCAAGAGTCAGCAGCGCGCTCTAAAGGGGCGCGTTACACGCCCCTTTAGAGTGCGCAGTTGATCCAAATTTTAATTGCGATACACAACCTCCAAATGAACAGCAGTGCACCTTCTTTTCTCTCAGTGTATTAATTTAAGAAAATACAAGCCATATTTAGAGTTTAACTAGAACTTTTAGAAATTAGAAATGAATTTTATGTTTAGATAATTTTGCCGACTAGGTGTAGGAACGAATAGTGACTTTTATTAACCCATTAACGCCCAACTCGTGAAAATTCTTTGGTCATTTTCAAGCTACGTAATTATAAATAAAACGGTTGACAATTTACACCAGAGGTACATTTTCTAAAGGTTTTGGATGTGCTCTTTCCGATTCCGGTGTCAAAAATAAATTTCGTCCAAACCAAAATTAAATATGGCGGTTTTAATGTCAAAAAACACAAAAAAAATGCATTTTTTCAAGTTTGACATTTTTTTTCACCTTGAAAAAGTATAAGAATAAAATTCTATTTTCAACCATCGGTGCATAAAAATTATACACTTTCAAGAACCGTAAAGTAGAATTAAAAATTTCAAGATGGCGGACCAATATGGCGTCAAATCTAAAGTAAAATTTAAAAATTTTGGGCAATATTGGTCAAATTGCCCAAAAGTCAATGGATTCGCCTGAATTTTGTTACTCGGGGGTTTTTGGGGTCGCTGATTACGAATATAAACTTCATTTTCAAAAATTCAAAATGGCGGATCCAATATGGCGGACGAGTCTTACAAAATTTCATCGAATTCACTTGAAACTTGTCACTCTGGGTTTTTTGGGGTAGCTGATTACGAATCTGATGTTACTTTTTCAAAATTCGAAATGGCGGATCCAATATGGCGGACTAATTTTTTAAAACTGATCAAATTCACTTGAAACTTGTTACTCGGGGGTTTTTGGGGTCGCTGATTACGAATATAAACTTCATTTTCAAAAATTTAAAATGGCGGATCCAATATGGCGGACGAGTTTTACAAAATTTCATCGAATTCACTTGAAACTTGTTACTCGGGGGTTTTTGGGGTCGCTGATTACGAATATGAACTTTATTTTCAGACAATCAAAATGGCGGATGCAATATGGCGGACAAGAATCTTCAAATTTCAGTCTATTGACTTAAATTTTGTTACTCAGGGGTTTTTGAGATAATTTTGAATCTCTTGGCGGACAGCAAAATTGGAAAACTCATTTAATTGGTTCTCGGTGTTGTTTATGCACATAAACTGAAAAAAATATATTTATGGTACTGATATAAATATAACCAATTCTCAGATATTATATTGGTGTATATGGAACTGACATACAGTATTGCTGTTTCAGCCATATGGAGTGTAGAACAGCCATATGTATGTGAGAGACAGTAATATGTATGTGAAGAACAGAAATACAGTATTGCTCTTTCATCTATAATACCTTACTATACTCGTATGACAAAATCGACAATATCATTTTTTTCAGTGTAATTAGAAAGAAAGCAAGTTTATATATAGTAGGCGATACATATATGCACATTATGTAATTGCCATTGGTGGTCCACGGTTGAATCTAAAGTATAATAGGAATATTATTTTTTACATACGTTATGTTTCTCTGGCCTTTTATAATGGCATAAATTATTTATTTTTTTGTTTTATTCTAAAGAGAGGCAGTTTTTTCATACAGCACGATATTGTCATTTTTGTGTATAGTTGTTGCATTCAGTTATTGATTTTTAACGGTTGGGTTTTTAGAAATGCCGCCAAAAGCAAAACGTGCTAAAAAGTCATACACGCGTGAAATAGAATACCCCAAAAACCCCCGAGTAACAAGTTTCAAGTGAATTTGATCAGATTTAAAAAATAAGTCCGCCATATTGCATCCGCCATTTTGAATTTTTAAAAATAAAGTTCATATTCGTAATCAGCGACCCCAAAAACCCCGAGTGACAAGTTTTAAGTGAATTCGATGAAATTTTGTACAACTCGTCCGCCATATTGAATCCGCCATTTTGAATTTTTGAAAATGAAGTTTATATTCGTAATCCGCGACCCCAAAAACCCCCGAGTAACAAGTTTCAAGTGAATTTGATCAGTTTTAAAAACTTAGTCCGCCATATTGGATCCGCCATTTTGAATTTTGAAAAAGTAACATCAGATTCGTAATCAGCGACCCCAAAAACCCCCGAGTGACAAGTTTCAAGTGAATTCGATGAAATTTTGTAAAACTCGTCCGCCATATTGGATCCGCCATTTTGAATTCTTGAAAATGAAGTTTATATTCGTAATCAGCGACCCCAAAAACCTCCGAGTAACAAAATTCAGGCGAATCCATTGACTTTTGGACAATTTGACCAATATTGCCCAAAATTTTTAAATTTTACTTTAGATTTGGCGCCATATTGGTCCGCCATCTTGAAATTTTTAATTCTACTTTACGGTTCTTGAAAGTGTATAATTTTTATGCATTGATGGTTGAAAATAGAATTTTATTTTTATACTTTTTCAAGGTGAAAAAAAATGTCAAACTTGAAAAAATGAATTTTTTTTTGTGTTTTTTGACATTAACACCGCCATATTTAATTTTGGTTTGGACGAAATTTATTTTTGACACCGGAATCGGAAAGAGCACATCCAAAACCTTCAGAAAATGTACCTCTGGTTTAAATTGTCAACCGTTTTATTTATAATTACGTAGCTTGAGAATGACCAAAGAATTTTCACGAGTTGGGCGTTAATGGGTTAAATAAATAAACACTTGTTTACACACATAACTCACACTTATTCTAAATAATTAAAACTGTAAAGAGACATTTATCAATTCAAATATAGTTTGGAAATTTTCCTTGACAGGTAATTATAATGTCCACCCACCGTGACGTTTAAAACGTAAAGGACGAGCGCCACTCGGCTGCTCGTACTTTTCGCCCATTAGACGCGGCTCATACTCAACAGCCACACTGTCGATAAGTGTAGATTATACATCCACAAGTAGCAACTAGTGGGTTGGACCCTTGTAGGCGCGACTTAATATTAATCTTAATATTAATTTAAGGAAAACAGCTAATCTTGGACTAGTGACATTAATTATCACGTAATGAGCCTGGAGCAGTGCAATAACATTTTAAAATAATTTTATAACATAAATAATTAAACAAAATTCTGTTTAATGATAATAGTTCTTATAAAAGAACTTTTGGCTGCATTAATTGATATTCGTCCTCAAGACTGCTCCCTGAACTCTGCTCGCTCCTTCTGAGAGTCCTCTTTAGTTTCGTTGCGCTATTTTGGTTGCATCTAATAGGCTTAAACAAAAATAAAACAATGCGGCAGAAATTATTCTTAATTGATATTATTTCTCGGATGTGCTCTCGAACTCTTTGACAGGTCAAAATTAATTAATTTTACATTATGTGCATATTCTGTATTTACATATATAGTAATAACCCTTTTCTCAACTTAACAATTTTATTAATAATATAAAAGGGGCTTCACGCCCACGTCACGGTCGAGGAATTTGCGATGTAAAATGTACAGCGTTACAACACCCCCTCCCAGACCGAAGTTGTGGGGTGAAGTCAGAATACCAACTCGCCAATTGACCTTTTGAATTATACGTACTAAGTTGGTGCTCGCTGTCCGAGTCGAGGGCAATCCTGTTTATGACTATCCATTGCAAAAAGAGAATTGAAAATAAATAAAATAAAGCAACATAAACAAAGCATGGTAAGGAAGCAAGTGAGATGGCTTACATGGATATCATGCAGTAAATGAGACACTTATTACAATGGGGTCATTTTTTGGTACCAGTCAGTTTTATTATGTACAAAATAAAGTTAGTTTTCTGAAAGCGAAGTGGTACGTATAGAGTAGAGAAAACAAAATTATTTTTACCCCTTAAATTTTTGGAAATAAAATTTTTAACTTAAAACAAAAAAAAAGTTTTCAATAATAAAACTAAACTTAGAGTTTGGCAAAAGTAAGATTTTCGAAAATAAGAGTTTTAGTTCAAAACAAAAGAATTTTCAATAAAAAAAATTAAATTTAGAACTTTCTTTGAGAATAATAAAGAAAACAAAATTAAATTCTTATGATAAAATAAAGGTAGAAAGAGAGGAGTCATTCTGACTGGAGTTCGTGCCACGGAATGTTCTCGTGGGTCGTCCTCCATCGACGGATTAGGGCCTCTTCCCTAACTAGCCTATCCCAGGCTATTGCAGCCTCTTTATTTGCCCTGACTTGGCGTCCTGCACGGCAGCCTCGTTTTCTAGGAGGTCGTTGGAGAGAGGGTTGCACTTTCGGATGTGCTTCCTCTTGGATTTCGGGCTCCTCTGGCTCACTATCGGCCCTAGGTTGGTTCGGGTTTACTGCCCCGCGCAGAAGATGATATTGCCCCCAGTAATTGAGGATGGGCATATCAGGGTTGCCGACATAAAAAATGTCGGGATAAGGACCGAAGATGATGTGTGGGTAAACTAACTTTAGTCTCCCATTCACCGGCATTACCTCTGGTTGGTAGTGGTTAAAGTTTAAATTTTCCTCTAACACATAAAGAATGTAGGTGATGAATTTAGGATTCAGGGTTGATTTCATTCGAAGAAGTATATGGTCTTAAGTCTTTGGAGTGAAATGAAAGTGGTAAAACCTTTCCCTTGCCATCCGTCAGCTCAAAGACTAAGTCTGACAATTTTCTCGATATAACGAATATTTCCGGATTGAAAACCAGTAATAGTGACGCTGTCACTCCCTTTGCGGCGGAGGAGAGTGTTCTATCCCGTTGTAATACTTTATCACCGATTTCAAATCTATGAGGGCGGCGTCGCAAGTTATAGTGATGCGCCTGTTTGGTCTGTGCCCTATCTAAGTGCAGCTTAACGAGATCGCGCACGGCTTCGATTTTCAGCATTCTCTCTTTCCAGGTGTCGACATTTCTAGAGAGGGGTGGCTGCTCTTTTTCGAGCGCGAGTTGTTCAAATACCGTTCTCGTTGGAAGTGGGTCTCGTCCCAGGTTTAAGAAGGCCGGAGAGGTCTTAATAGAGGAATGTTGAGCTGTATTAAAAGCGAAACGAAAGTCTGCTAGATATTCATCCCATTTTCGTTGTGTTGCCTTTATATATGAGCGCAACATCGCTTTTATTACCCTATTAACTCTCTCCACAGGGTTTGCCTAGGGGTGATATTTTGGAGTTTTACTAGCACGTATTTTATAAGTTTTACAGAGCTCTTCTACTGCTTTGTTGGAAAATTCGGTTCCATTGTCAGTAAATAGAAATGAGGGGCTTCCCCAGCGATTAATGGCGACGTCTTTAAAAGCTTTGATGATAGCCGGGCCTGTCGCTTTTTGAAGAGGTACTACTTCGATCCACCGGGTAAAGAAATCTTGAAATATTAAGATATATTGATGTTGGGAGGATGAAGGAGTATAAGGACCCATGATATCGGCGCCTACCATGAACCATGGCTGCTCGACTACGCGATGACCCATTTCGCCGATCGGCTTCTTTGCTTCCGTTTTACTAATTTGGCAGACATGACAGCGCTTTACATATTTCGCGACGTCGCGGTAATAACCTGGCCAATAATAACGGAGTGAGACGCGGTGAAAAGTACGGTCGACACCTTGGTGTCCAGCTTGAGGCTCATCATGTACCTCACTCATAATTTTATTATGAAATTCTTTAGGTAACACGAGTTTCCAATCGTTCAAATCGGGGATAGTAAAATCAATAACTTTGTTAGTTAAATGATGATATAAAAGATTGTTTTCATTTTTCCAATTGGAAAAAGCGTGAGGGTGGCGCAAGATGTCTGCCTTTCTTTTAGTGTACCACTCATCATTAGTGTCAACAATTGCAGAGACCGGTTCCGTTATTTCCGCGTCTTGGTCTAAACGTGAGAGGAAATCGGGTACAACATTTAACGAACCTTTTCGGTATTGTATATCGAAATCATATTTTGAGAGTTTTAAGGACCAGTTTGCTAGCCTACTGGTGGGATCCTTGAGGGATTTCAGCCACTTCAAGCTGTGATGATCAGTCACAACTGTGAAGTGGTCTGCTTCCAAATATGCTCTAAATTTCTCGATTGCCCATACTACCGCTAGGCATTCCCGTTCGGTTGCGGAATAATTTCTCTCAGCCTTAGATAACGTGTGGCTGTCATAGGATATAACGCGCTCGGAATCGTCTTAAATTTGTGTTAGGACCGCGCCTAACCCGGATCCGCTCGCGTCTGTTTGCAGGGTGAAGGGTTTGGAGAAGTCAGGGCACGCTACTACCAGGGCAGAAGTCAATGCTTCTTTGATAGTTTTAAAAGCGGATTCCTGATCGCTCTCCTATTTCCACGGTTACTTGGAGCGAAGCAGCAAGGTTAAAGGTTCTGCGTCTGTTGACAGGTTTAGTATAAAACGTCTATACCACGAGGCGAAGCCTAAGAATCTGCGCAGCTGACGCAAGTTTTGAGGTGAAGGGAAGTCTAGAACTGGAGCTAACTTAGCTGGGTCTATTTTGACGCCCTCATTGTTAACAACGAAACCTAAGTAACGTATCTCATTCCTAAAAAACATGCATTTGTCAGGGTTGATAGTAAGGTCTGCTATTTAATGCGCCTAAGGACTTCTTATAACCATTTCATGTGGTCCTCAAAAGTTTGTGTGGCCACTATTACGTCGTCCAAATACGAAAAGACAAAAGGTTCCATATCAGGGCCTAAAATTAGGCCCTGATAATAAATATTATTTAATTGAACTAATTAAGTTGTTGAAATAAATACTTAAATCCATAAATTCCATTAATCAGTTCAACTAATGAATTGCATTAAACAGTGTAATGTTTTATTAATGATAATAAGAAGTCATTAATAAGCTTCACGAGTATAGTTTTAAAGTGACGGATCGTTATTGATTTTCGACGTTGTATATAGCTTTGGTGTGGCTGAATTCATTCGTGTAGGAGTGAGTGAGAGGTAGCGCGGTTGTAGAGGGAGAGCGCGAACTAAAATGTCGGACTGTCCTCTGAGCTATGAACGTCGCAAAGTGGTCTACTGCGCTGCACGGTAGATGTGACGTTTCAATATGGCAGGAACTACTTGCGTTCGCTCGTGTGGATGTCGCGCTCTAGTGCGAGAGAGAAAGCATTTACTTACGAAAGAGAGAGATTTTACTTGCCTATAACCTGTTGCTAGATACACGGCGGTAATGGCGGGGGTGATGAGAGGAAATTTTTCGTTCCTCGTGTTTCAGACGCCGAGAAAAATAACACCGGTACTTAAAAAAAACTATGTTACAGAATGTTCACTGACGGGTGGCAGGGAGGAAAAATTCAGTGAGACATTTATAAAACAATAATAAGTTTATTCACAGTAAGCAAATGTGAGAGAGTAAAGCAATGATAGAAAATATATGCTTGCTTGAATAATTGTGAGTGTGTATGTAATTTCCCTAAGTCACCACATTTTTGTTGGGCGCCATTTATAACCTGTCGCCACGCCGATTCATTTATTAAAATTATGGTCTCAGAATTGGGGAAAACAATTCCGGTGGCGAAAAATTATAAAGGCGAAATTATTTGTATTTATTTTAAATTTTGAGCGCCTGGCTGCTCCTCTATTAATTTAAGAAAATACAAGCCATATTTAGAGTTTAACTAGAACTTTTAGAAATTAGAAATGAATTTTATGTTTAGATAATTTTGCCGACTAGGTGTAGGAACGAATAGTGACTTTTATTAAATAAATAAACACTTGTTTACACACAAAACTCACACTTATTCTAAATAATTAAAACTGTAAAGAGACATTTATCAATTCAAATATAGTTTGGAAATTTTCCTTGACAGGTAATTATAATGTCCACCCACAGTGACGTTTAAAACGTAAAGGACGAGCGCCACTCGGCTGCTCGTACTTTTCGCCCATTAGACGCGGCTCATACTCAACAGCCACCCTGTCGATAAGTGTAGATTATACATCCACAAGTAGCAACTAGTGGGTTGCAGCCTTGTAGGCGCGACTTAATATTAATATTAATTTAATATTTAATAGTTGCGCTATTTTGGTCGCATCTAATAGGCTTAAACAAAAATAAAACAATGCGGCAGAAATTATTCTTAATTGATATTATTTCTCGGATGTGCTCTCGAACTCTTTGACAGGTCAAAATTAATTAATTTTACATTATGTGCATATTCTGTATTTACATATATAGTAATAACCCTTTTCTCAACTTAACAATTTTATTAATAATATAAAAGGGGCTTCACGCCCACGTCACGGTCGAGGAATTTGCGATGTAAAATGTACAGCGTTACAATGGCAAACTTATTAAATTTTATAAATTTTTAATGAGTGTCTCACAACTGGAGACATTTTTTTTTGACAAAAGCGATGTGCTCGGAAAATGCATCGTAAAATTTTTTGAGTTCATCGAAACACTACATTTTCTTTTAATGAAAGTTGCGCGTATTTCTTTTACCTTTCGAACGGTGTATTTTATTTACAATTTCGTTTACCCGTTTACAATTTACGGGTCAAAAATGAAACCCGTCTCACAACTGGAGACTCTCCCCTATAATTGATTAATTATCATTTATAAATGTATAGTATTGAATAACTTAACTCAGTGTCGAGAAACTCCCTGGCAGATTTGATTAACCGAAAGTGAACCTAGCTGGGTGCACTTTCGGTGCACTTTTGGTTCTTTCATAAAATACTTGTTAATTTGAGTAGAAAAGTACGAAATATGCATAAATATGATGAAATAGATAGATATAGAGCAGATTTATACAATAATAATTATAATAAATAAAGTAATAAACAAAAAAATAACAATCATAAAAGTGTAGTGATGCGTGTCACTTTTTTTTCTTCAATTTTAGTCAATTTTTAAAGTAAATAAATATAAATCAACAGAGAAAATTTTTAATATAAAAAAAGAATTGTTAAATAAGTTAATTTTCGATGATTATAACACTAATTTATTAATAATTTTTAAAATTTTAATTAAATGTAAATAGTGGGGTAACTATGAAAATTACCAAACAAAGAAGATTTCCCCTAGCGGCGTTCGACCCAATATGCTATAGTGCGTGCTGTTTAGAATACTACTGATATATCGCCGCGCATTTGTCACGACAGATGGCGAGGCTGATATTCGAATTCCTATTTTACATTTCTTGGTTTAGTTAAACAAAACATATAATACCAACTCTAAAGAAAAAATGGATGATCCACACCAATGAAAATAATAATCAAACTCCTCCTACAAAAAGAAAAAATTTTTCTATTTGTTGTTTCAGTTGAACAAAATATGGACTTCTAGCCAATAGAAATAAACTCCTCCTATTTACAAAATGCAATGTTTTATTTATCGGTTGAGTTAAACAACATGGAGAATCTAATTAATATTTGAAAAATAAAACATATAATACCAACCCCCAAAGAAAAAATGGATGATTTAGACCAATAAAAATAATAAACAAACTCCTCCCATTTTTAAAATCAATTTTTCTATTTGTTGATTAAGTTAAACAAAATGGAGAAAATATTAAACTTTAAAAACCATAAAATTTAGTCACACCCTGGATTGTGGAGTTTCTTTTTGGTGATATCCTTTTTTTTCTTTATTTTACATTGTTTTTTTTATGTGTTAATGTTTCTCTATAATTGAATAATGAATCGTTTCCAAGAGTGGTTCACCTTTCTTTGAGTCACGATCTATATGTCACGACTGATTACTTTGAGATCCTTCTTGAGAATCTGTACTATTTTCCAATCTCAATGTAGTCAAGTTTCTTACAATAATCCTGGCTCCCCTGTGGTACTAGTAATACTTTATTTAGTTTAAACCGTTTAAACGGTTCATTATTCAATTATAGAGAAACATTAACACATAAAAAAAATGTAAAATAAAGAGAAAAAAAGGATATCACCAAAAAGAAACTCCACAATCCAGGGTGTATCTCCGGGTTTGGTATCTTGATTTTTGCCAAAGCCGTAGCAAGGAGAACAGAGGATCGGGCTGAATAAGACAGTGGTGAAATATGAAGAGTTTGTTTACTGGATGGGTCAATGTCCGGTTTAGAGGTCACGTGAAATGATTTTGACTTTAAAGAGTTACCGGGTTCCGAATTGGATTCTGAACTATGAATTGATGTATGGTGCTTTCGGCAGCATTTTTGACATCGTCTAGAAGAGGGGCAGTGTGACGCGAGGTGGGAACCAAGGCAATTGAAACAGAGGCCTTTCTGTTTAATAAGGTCTACCTTCTTGTCTACAGATTTTTACGCAAACTCAGGACAAGTCCAGGTTTGATGATCATCTCCGCATATTGGACAACTTTTAGAGAAGACCTGATCTTTGTACTAAATGTGATTTAGAATGATGAGTCCCTGATACCGAACGTTGAGGTTTAGATGATGATTGATGTGAAGAAGAAGCGTTAGACGACGATGCTCTCTCGATTGATTGCAAAGAACGCATTCTACTAACAATGAGTTTACTCAACTGATCCCAACTTGGGTACTCGGTAGAGGATCCAAGATGCATTTCCCATGCCTTGATATTATTTTGATCAAGGCATCGAGTGGTCAAATATATAAAAAAGGGGTCCCAATGTTTAACTGGTTGACCTAACATATCCAAAGATCGGATGGTTTGTTGTATAGTAGTATACAGTTCCTCAAGTTCCGAAGCAGACTCTGTCTGAACGCGTTTAGCAGAGAAAAGAGTATAAATTTGCGTCTACTAAAATTCGTTTATTATCGTAGTAAGAAATTAACTTATTCCATGATCTTTGAAAATTATCACTGGTTAATGAAGTGTGTTTTAAGAAAGAAGAAGCAGAGCCAGAAAGACTATTTTTTAGATACTGCAATTTTTCAAATGAAGACAAAGAAGAGTTATTAAGAACCAACGAGGAAAACATATCCCGAAAGGTAAGCCATTCAGTATAATTACCATCGAATTTAGGCAACTCTAATTGAGGGAGTCGATGATTTCCTAGAATAAATAATTGATTGAGATGAGCGTGTTCTTCTAAGTAATTCATCAGGACGCGACCCATCTTGAATATCATCCAATAATGTGGTCATTTTTTCGAAAGATTCCAGAAACGATTCTCTAGTGTTTTGAAAAACATTGGTAGTAAAATATTCATTAGCTTTAGCCTCAATTTAGTCAGTTAGTCTAAAAACTCTGTATCAGTCGGACGTGTCCCAGTTCAAATAAATAATATTTAATTTAAATCTTTTTAATAAGTTGCATTTTATTTCGTCAACAGGTTATGAGCTCAGGACGAAACGCGAAATTTTAAAATAATTTAAAAGTGCACGCGAAAAAGTTTTAATTTAAACGAGAAATCTATTTTTTGAATTGAACGTCATTTTGTCTGAAATGTGAGTCAAAATGAATACAGCGAGCGTTAGATTTGAAGTTTTAACGAAGGAAAACTATGACACCTGGAAAATTCAAATGCGCGCAATCCTCATAAAAAATAATTCATGGAATTACGCAAACGGAACGATTGTAAAACCAGAAATTACGGTGGGAGATGAAGAGTCGATGGCAGCAGCTGAAACCTGGACAGAAGCGGATCTGAAAGCGCAATCAGATATCATTCTTGCAATGAATCCTTCTGAAATAAAACAGATCAAGAATTGTCCTACCGCATCGGGAATTTGGACTAAATTAAAGGCCATCTACCAATCCAAAGGCCCTGCGAGGAAAGCCGCCCTATTAAATCATCTGATGTCCCTGAAAATGAGTGATAGTGAAGACATTCGGGAATATTGTCGATCATTTTTTGATATAACGGACAAACTGGAAGAACTTGAAGTAGTCATCAATAAAGATTTGCTGGCTGTCATGCTCCTCCGAAGTTTACCCGAATCCTATGAAAATTTTCGATGCGCAATGTCTTCTCGTGATGAATTACCATCCCTAGAAACATTAAGAATAAAAATTGAAGAAGAATTTGATGCACGAAAAGAATCAAATCGGACTTCATCGTCACAAGGTGCTGTATTCGCAAAACGATCATGGAATAAAGAACGAGATCATCAACAACAACAAAGCAAAAACGAAAGTGTAAAGAAAGACTCAAGAATAAAGTGCTTTAAGTGTGGCTCAATTGGACATAGAGCGAAATTTTGTAAAAATACGAAAAAGTCAAACGAATTTTCAGCTAGTAGTATAGAAGATATATAAACCAAACGGAAAACAAATCACTCCAAATCAGCAACGATGCAACATTAATCTGTGGTCTTTTGATAGTGGGTGCACATCCCATATGTGCGAAAATATTGAATCTTTCACCAACATGTACCAAAATGAAAATCCGAGCAAATTAAATCTCGCGAATAATACAAGCACAAGCGTTGGAGGAAAAGGTACAGTAAACACAATAATTAAAGAGGCATTTCACGTCAGAAATATCACGATTTGCAAAGGGTATGCCGATTTCCGCAAAACTTCGTAGGATTATAGTTCTATATAAGAGACTTCTTTCCCCCAAATTTTTTCAAAAAAAATTCAAAATTGTTGAAGATACGCCATTTTGAATTTTAATATTAATTTTATAAAATTTTGAATTTCTCGAAATATTGTTTATTGATTTTTATGAAATTTACACATTTTTCAGGTAAAAGTGTGTACTTTAAAATGAAAATAGAGTTAATAAAAAAAATTAATTTTTAATTAAAAAAATTAAAAAAAAATTTTTTAAACAATTTTTTGTTTATTTACTCCTCTCTGAGAAAAATGTTTATAACATATTTGGATTCCTTATGAATTCACCTTTAATTTCATAAAAAAAAATTGATGGAGACTCAACTGGTTCCGGAGATATTGAATTTTTTGTAAAAAATAGTCATAGTTACAGCAGCAATGCACGACTGCGGTAACGTACTACGCGACTTGTGCAGTATGGTGCTATGGCGCGGCGACGCTTTTTTTTACAAAAAATTCAATATCTCCGGAACCAGTTGAGTCTCCATCAATTTTTTTTTATGAAATTAAAGGTGAATTCACAAGGAATCCAAATGTGTTAATAACATTTTTCTCAGAAAGGAGTAAATAAACAAAAAATTGTTTAAAAAATTTTTTTTTAATTTTTTTATTTAAAAATTAATTTTTTTTATTAACTTTATTTGCATTCTAAAGTACATACTTTTACCTGAAAAATGTGTAAATTTCATAAAAATCCATAAACAATATTTCGAGATATTTAAAATTTTATAAAATTAATATTAAAATTCAAAATGGCGTATCTTCAACAATTTTGAATTTTTTTTTTAAATTTGGGGGAAAGAAGTCTCTTATATAGAACTATAATCCCACGAAGTTTTGCAAAAATCGGCAGACCCTTTGCAAATCGTGATATTTCTGACATGAAATGCCTCTAAATCTGGTAATGAAACGAAGACAGTTAAACTCGATGATACTTTATACTTACCAGATCTTCGAACCACCTTAATTTCAGTATCAAAAATCACAAATAAAGGACACAGCGTGATCTTTGATAAAAACAAAGCCAAAGTAATCGACAACGATGGAAATATTTTACTCATAGCAAAACTCGAAAAAGATCTATATTACCTCGAAGACATAATCAACCCTGAATGCAAGAAGATCCATAAAGCAGATACACCAATAAGAACACCGAAGAAAAATTCACTGGAAGATTGGCATATCCAAATGGGACATTTAAATCTGAAATCTCTTAGAGAATCCATTTAAACCGGTTCAATACGAGGAATCAACGTTGTAGGAACGAAAGAAGATTTTGATTGCAGAACCTGTCTCCAAGGAAAAATGTGTCGACCCTCCTTCCCAAAAATATCTGAAAGAAAATCAAATATACCGTCAACCGGGGCTATTTTGTGCACCAAATAGCTTTTTTTTTATTCAAAGATTTATTTAAATTCAGAATTAAGAGAATAAAGAAAATCAACTTTTGATATATGTTGTGGACATCCTTTTGAAGGTTTCCTATAAATTTTGCAAAGAAAAAAATTTTTTTGTCTTAGTTATAGTCATTGAAAGTCGTGAACACAATAACTCCCGGGATGGGGCTATTTTGTGCATCGAACTTTGTTTTTCTATAATGTTGCGTAAACAATTTTTTTAATCGTTTCTGCTTCATGAAATCTTTTGTGTATATATTTGAGAGTAAATTAAAAAAAGAATGACCTAGTAAAATTTTTTTTGTAGATATATTATACAAAAAATGTAAAATAAAGCACTAAAATTTTGCTAAAATCTGGATTTACTAAAAATTAACAATCTTTTTTTAAATTGTATATTACACAGATAGTAAATAAAATTTTTTTCTTTTTTAATATATATTTTATAATAATATACTAATATAATTATAAAATGATCGTTTAAACACTTATAAATAACTTTAAAACATCATTTCAATAGGAGCTTTTTTAATGGTTTTGAATGATATTTTTAAAAAACTTGAAATAAATATTTTTAAGGTTAAATAGATAACAATTTAATATCTAATATGATTTTCAAGTTATTTTAAGAGAAACGAGAAAATAGTTTTAAAACTAATTTGAAAAACTTATAAATATTAATTAATGTTCATTTTTTGAGGTTACGTTGTGCACCGGTAGAGCTTTTAATCGTTTTAATGATTTTAATTAACGTATTTACAGTTTTTTGACAGAAAAGTAAGACAAAAATGTATAAAAATGATAAACAGAATCTTCTTTACTTACTAAATAAAATATTTATGAAAAATATTTGATTTTTTTAAGTGCACAAAATAGCCCCATGGAATCCTGGTTTTTCAGTTTTTTCCACTTTTCTCTTAAAATAATAAATAAAAAGTTAGCGCATTACGTATGTATCATCACAACACAATTGAAAACAAATATCTAACACAGTTTATGAGACACATTAAAACTCTAGAAGATCTGGTATAATTTTTCCGAACTTTCAAAATTTTTTAAACAAATTTTCCGTTTTTAGGAATTTTTTTCTCTTAATTGCCAAAGAATTAAATAATAACATTTAGTGCTCTCTATTGTCATGTAATCAAACTTTCATTTTACAAAATAGCAGATTAAAATAATTCATTTTAATAATTTTTTCCATTAAAAAACTCGCGTGCACAAAATAGCCCCCGGATGCACAAAATAGCCCCAGTTGACGGTAAGTGATCTTGTGCATTCCGACATATGTGGCCCAATGAAAGCAAATTCACACGGTGGTAGTAAGTACTTTATTACTTTCATAGACGACTGCTCACGATGATGTGAAATAAAATTCCTAAAACAGAAAAGCCAAGCTGTTGATGAATTTGAAAATTATATTAACCTAGTTGAAACTCAAAAAGGGAAGAAAGTAAAATGCTTACAGTCAGACAATGGAACAGAATCCGATAACAACAAATTCGACACTGTTCTCAACCGACACGGAATATCCAGGCGATTTACAGCCCCATACAACCCGGAACAAAATGGAGTTTCTGAAAGAAAAAAATAGAACCTTAATGGACACTGCAAGATGTATTCTCATCCAATCGGGACTACCATCAATTTTTTGGGCAGAAGCCATTTCAACAGACAATTTTATTCGAAATCGATCACCATCAAATAAGTTGAATGGAAAGACACCATACGAATATTGGTTTGGAGAACCCCCAAATGTAACAGACTTTAAACCCTTTGGATGCGAGGTATTTGTGATGAACAGGACCCCTGGAAGAGGAAAACTTGAACCTCGATCAAGGAGAGGAATCTTCGTGGGATACAGCTCAGCATCAAAGGCGTATAGAATCTGGATACCAGAAGAGAAGAAAATCATAGTGTCAAGAGATGTTAAGCTTATAGATCAAGTCACAGAAGCATCAAACTCGATATCAAATATTACTAAATCAGAAGCCGAAAAACCATCAATCAAGATTGATCTTTGTAAAATCGAGAAGAATATCAACAGAAACGAAGAAAACGACATATTAGTGATGTATAAAAATTAAGAGAAAATAACCAATTTTGGAACAAATCTCAAAAACATCTTTGATATCAAAGACATTGGAAATGTCAAAAGATGTCTTGGAATGGATTTTCATAGTAACAAAAATGGAATCCTCCTTAATATGAAACGAGTAGATATGCAAATTAGGTAAAGAGAGACATTCTTATTCATATTGCCTTTAGAGAAAGAGAGAAACCAGAGCCGGCGTTACTGGCGCCGTTACCCAGATGTTACCTTTTGTGTTTCAATTATAAAAGTATATATATATATATATGGGACGTTCCACGTCAAACGGACCAAAGCTCTGCCCAAAATGTTTTCCAATGAAAATCAACTTATTATAGATCTAAATACTCGTAAGCTCATACTGCTTTGAATGAAAAGTGACAAAATCGAAAATTCAAAATGGCGTCATTACTGCGACTCTTTTTCTAAACTTTATTACAAATTATGGAAACAAATTTGCATAGTAATTTGCAAAAATAGTTATAATTTGCTAAATAATGACTAACTCTTACGTTTTTGGGATCGCTGATCACGAATCCGATATCAGATTTTCAAAATTCAAAATGGCGGATCCAATATGGCGGACAAATTTGAAAAATTTGCTTGGATTCACTGGAAACTGATCATTTAGACGTTTCTGATAAAGAATGGGTGGGGCACTAACTATTTAATATTATTTATAAAATTTTTCAACACATATTTTTTTTGCTAGATTAGCTTGCATTTGAATTTTATCGAAATATGATTTTTTTAATTTTCACGTTTTTCAGTTTACTGATACGGTCGTGTGGGAACACTGGCTATTAAAAGTTTATTAAAAAAATTCGCAATGGTCAAAATTTGAAAATCATTGATCCGTCTTTAATTTCAGATAAAGAAGAAAAATTTGGTCAAAAATTGTTACAGTTATGAATTTTTTTTTAATTTTTCACATTTTTCGATTTTTTGATCAGGCGGGTGTGAACGCAGGCCAATAAAAATTTATAAAAAAATTTCGAATGAACACAATTTGAAATGCAATAATCCGTCTTCAATTTCTGATTAACAAAAAAAATGTGGTCAAAAATTGTTCGAGTTATGAATTATTTTTTACTTTTTTTGAATTTTCGTTTTTCTGATAACGGAAGTGGGAACAGTGACTATTAAAAATTTATAAAAAGAATTCGTAATGGGCACAATTTAAAGAGCAATAATCCCTGTTTAATTTCTGACCACAAAAAAAATTGGATTCCAAATATTTTGTTTCTAAAAATGTCAAAAAAAAAATCAAAACCCTTGGTTCGGTAGAACCGCGGGTATTTAAATGTACAGAAATAAATAAATAACTCGAACAATTTTTGACCAAATTTTTTTCTCAATGTCAGAAATTAAGAAGGAATTACTGCTCTTCGAATGGTGACCATTGCGAATTTTTTTTATATACTTTTAATAGCCAGCTGTCCATGATAAAAGTTTTGTTTACGTAGTTTTTTGGTTATGTACCAAGTTGATAATAACAATAAAATAATAGTAATATGAATTGTTTTATAAAAAATTGCATGTCTAGTTATAAATCAAATAAAAATGCTTCTGAAAAAAGTGTTTTTTTAAAGCACCGAGAATGATAAGTTTATTTAATATACTATTTTGTAAGGGTAAAAGTTTTTATACTTTTACCAACAGACATTTATGAATTTAATGCAAAGAATTTTTGGTTGTTTATTTGGAGTCCTTTCTATTTATATAACGTATAAAACAATTAATTCTGTTCATCTATTTTACAATACAACACTCAGAGGATCCTCTAATCTTAAATATCAATCAGCTGTCAAAGATAAAAACACTTAAAATATAAAATTGCACTTATTTCTCCCGTTTGGCGGCGCTGTTATTAGTGAACATGAGGCTATTACTTTTCGCGTGCCTGTTGATTTTACTGGAAAGAAGTACAGTCAATGTCAGGAAATTTTCCCATTGGAGATATGTCTCCTTATACTCCTTCATGGTAAAACCGTATGGGAAATTGCGACACGATTTTAAGTGATAAATATACCTTAAATAAACCCATAAAAGCCTATATTTCTTTAAGAAAAAATCTCATGTAAAATCTATTTTTATTTTTCAATTAGGTATAATTTTTCCATATCTCTATTGAAAATTTTCACATGGGATTTTACATTTTACCCGTTTTTGCTTAATGCCCGGATAGAATTTTGGAAAACAACAACATACCCCAAACATTTCTAAAATTCAAGAAGCAAAATTTTAATTTAAAATAGGAATTTGTTATTTATTTTTAAAGGCATTTTAAAAATATTTCTAGAATTCAAAAATAAGAAAATTTTGATTCATAAATCCCAATTTGCTCTAATGGCGTCTTAAGGACTTTCTATGCCCCAGTGCCCGCTGAAGTAAAATTTCAGTTTTATTGATGCTTTTACTGTACCCTTTATATTGAACATATATATTTTGTTTTCTACGTTAAATATGACAATACATGCTATGAAATTTTCAAACATAAAACCTTAAAATATCAATACAAAAATTGTTTGCAAACTCACGTTCATTGATTTTAGAAAATTTGTAATCGACATCAAATTCATGACTCTAAACTTGTTAATAAAATAAATATAATGAATGTAATTTAAAATTTAAAAACATCAACTGATATCACTACAAACTTAATAAAACATTAAACAATATTCAACAAAAAAATTAAAAATTTTCTCGAAAATCAAAAATGTGATTTTGGCTCAAAAATTCGGATATATTATTTATATTTTATTTTTATAGTGAAAATTAGTTGTATTTATATTAAAAAGTAGCTACAAAAAGTGTCACATCAATTTGACAAAAAATTAAAAAATTTGCATTTTTTTGATTTTTTGAATTTTGTGAAAAAGCTATAACTTTCGTTCAGCTTAATATTTTCAATCGGATATGGCTATAAATTTAAGTTAGACTAAGACCAAAGAGACTGTAAAGTTTCGTTTTAATCGGTCAAGTAGTCTTTGTGTTTATCCCGGACAAAATATTGCGGACAGACATACATACATACACACATACATAATTTTTTTTATTGTCATTTTTGGAATTCTTACTACTCGAATAGAAAAACTAAACATGAATTTTCAAATTCTATGCAATGTACCGACAAAAGTCTGATCTTATTTATAAAGATTACGTTTCTCGCAAGAGCAAAAGAATTTGAGAAGTTTGTATATAAGAGCAGTTCGGAATATACTTAATATAGCTAATGTAATAGTATAATGCGTTTATGTTTATACTGCGTTAGTTTAGGTTAGTGTTAGGAATATATGTATATAAGCGAGCGAAATTAAATGTATGTGTAAAGTGAGAATGTGAACAAAATTTGAACGTGGTTGTATGCGAAAATGGTACAAATGTGTGAGTAAATGTGAAGAAAATAATTTTTATTTTTTATTTTATGAAATTATAATTACAGTTGTGATCCATTCTGATTACAGAACTGTTTGTGAACTGTCCGAGCAGTACCGTGACAGTTTTGTAATGGCTACAGATAAAATTTTCTGCATGAAGTCAAACCCGATTAAAAAATATTAATATTTAAAAAAGTTACAGTGGTTTTTGTAAGTGAGACATATGAGGCATTTTACGTAAAATGTCTTAAGTTGACTTCTTGAAATAATTGAAACTCGGGGAATTTGTTGTTCTATCAAGTAGAAATGTGACCTGAAAAACATTTTTGACTTTTTCGAAAATTTGGAGCGGGTAGAGGGGAGTCAATTTTACCAATTTTGCTAACACCGTCTACTTTTTCAATTTTTTTTGTACATACTTGTGATGGGAAAAATTTTGTAAAATATGTTTCTGAAAAGTATTTTCATCCTCTTTCCAATGGTGAATTTTATTTTTTGGCATTTTAAAAATTGACCCTAATTTTTGATAATTACCTAATATTTAATTTTCAACTTCCAAAAAATCGGTCCGTTTTATTTGAAAATAAATTATTGCAAACGAAAGCTGAGGTTTTTTTCCTATTGGCATTCAAATTTTCAGAATGCCGATAGGAAAATTTCCGCCGGTAGTGTACATTTAGTGAAGTTTATAGTCTTAAAATATTTATAAACAGACAAAAATCTATCAATCTTGTATATATATACAAATTATGTTTATTTTTAGTTAAGATGATTACAATCCAACGTATGGATCGAAAACAGTTATAACCAAATTTTTTCACGACCCATCGTATGGGTCGAAAACAGTGAAGGGGTTAATTAGCTCATTATCTGAAATCAAAAAATGAAGTGCATTTCGTTGGAAGTTGGGTAAAAAACTGTGGGCGCATGCATTTTTTTGGAAATTTTCAAAATTTTTGAGTTTTTCGCTTAAAACACTATGATGATTAATACCAAATATGTTCGCTATATTTTTCCTGTAATCCATTATCGAAAATACATATGCATACCAATTTTCATCTTTCTAGGTAAATTGTTTCATGAATTACAACTATGGATGTAAATAATGTTATACTAGCGTCATATTCCTCGCTCGCTCGGAAGACATTTTACTTATTTATTTTCACTTACATAAATAGTTTTTGAGGTAAAAATTTTGTTTAAAAAATTTTTAACGTCAAAAACTCTCCTGATTAAGTTAATTTTGTTTAAAAAAATCTTTAACTTCAAAAACGATCCTTATACCTCATACAGTATGAATGCAGGCTAATTGTTTATAAAATTTTTACACCAATAGGTCTTTTTTAAAAAATCATATAACATATGTTTTCGTAGTGGTTTTTAGCGTAGAATCAAATAGCGCTATAAGCTTCTTATAAAAATCGACTTTTCTTCATTTGTTTATAAACTTCAACTTATTTGTTTTTATTTATTTGATTTAGGTAAATATTTACTTGATATAAAAGTTTTAATTTGTAGTATCAAATAAATAGTTATTTGTAGCAAATTCGAATTATTTAAGTCAAATAAATTGGACAAATGAACAAAAATTGCTTTGATAGATTTAAACGTTTTAGGGTTCTAATTAGGTTCTAATTTCAACATTTTTTTTAAAGAAAAGTTTAAAAGTAATGAAAAATATGTTTACATATCTCTATCAGGTACACTTTAGAGAGAAAAAAATATACTTTATAAATTTTTTTTTGTTTAAAAACAGCAGATGTACATGTACGTGATGGAAACCCTTTGTAAAAAGAATTCCTTTGCGGCCGGAAAGGTTTTTGGTACAATTTTCATCCTAGAACAGAAAACAAATTTTTTTCTATTTTTACATCTCAAAAGCTAGAGAAAGACGTAGGGGATTTTTTTAAATCGATTTTTGCAAAAATGGTGAACATTTTATGGAAAAGCTGAGTTTTTAACTGAAAAAATAGGCACTAAATTGTTTATAACTAAAAAAATATGCAACATAAAAAAAATCCCCTACGTCTTTCTCTAGCTTTTGAGATGTAAAAATAGAAAAAAATTTGTTTTCTGTTCCAGGATGAAAATTGTACCAAAAACCTTTTCGGCCGCGAAGGAATTCTTTTTACAAAGGGTTTCCATCAGGTACATGTACATCTGCTGTTTTTAAACAAAAAAAAATTTATAAAGTATTTTTGTTTCTCTTTAAAGTGTACCTGATAGAGATATGTAAACATCTTTTTCATTATTTTTAAACTTTTCTTTAAAAAAAATGTTGAAATTAGAACCTCTTTTTGACGCTTTATAGTGGTTTAACCCCTTAAGCGATATGTATCAAAATTGGACATTTTTTTCAGTCATATGGGATCCGCTATTTTCAATTTTTAAATTGTGATTTCAGATTCGTAATCAAATATCTTAAAAACCCCCGAGTAACACGTTTTAATTATATCTGATCAAATTAAAAAAAATTTCCACCATTTTTATTTCTAAAAAGTGATTTCATATTTGTAATCTGTGGCCCCATAAGCTTCCGAGTAAAACGTTTTAAGGGAATTGGATCAAATTTGAAAATTTTTTCCGACATATTGGATCGGTATCTTAAATCCCATCTTCTACATGAATGTAGAAATCTTTTAAGCCCTAGAACGTTTAAATCCATCAAAGCAATTTTTGTTTAGAGCTCTGTCCGTGTTGACGTGGAATTTCCCTTATTTATATCAAATATGCAATTATTTTTCATAATTAATTATTTTAATTTAGACCAATATCTCTTTAATTGCGTCAAATAATTATTTATGTAGTCCTAATACCAAATTTATAATAAATAAATTAATGTTCTTCCATTTGCATACGTAAATGAATTAGCACACGAAAAAAAATTATCTCATTCAAATAATTTTTTTATCTATATATTTATTTGATTCAAATAACTTGAATTATGCGCTGTTTGGAAAAATAATCATATGATTGGCCCAAAATGTTCAGCAAAATCTGGTAGATGAATTTTTATGAAACTTAGTATACAAGGGTTTTTGGGGTCACTGAATATAAATATGACGTTAAAAAAAATTCAAAATGGTGGATCCAATATGTCGGACAAAATTTTTAAATTTTAAACAGATATTATAAACAAAAAAACAAAGAACCCAGGTAGAAATTGACTATAGGCACATTACTGGTTCAGTACGAAAAAATTTCAACCAGTATTGACTTTCATACTGGCCTATTACGTGTCCAACATCGGCAGGTAACGCCTCTGGATTGGGCTAAGTACTGAAAATCAGTAATGTAATAGTAAGGATTTTCTATTCCGACCAGTAGTAGACCAGTCGTAAAGCAATGCTGCGCTGGTGAAACATAACCCCTAAACATTCACTATATAATTTCGAAATCTAAAATTTGGAAAGAAAAATTAGAAATAGCCAAATTAGGAAGTTGTAATTTTATTTTGAAATAAAAAATAAAATTTACTTTTAAGGATTTAGTCTGTAATTTGATATTAGTTAACAAGAATAATTATGTATTCACATGAACTTGAAATGTGTTAGAATAAATAGTTTTGTTTTACTTTTTTTCATACGAATTCGTGTTAATCCATTTATTTTGTAATTTATATATTTGTTAAATAATAATTTATCAATAACTGGAAACGGTTATAGGCAGTAAAAGTTTTCTACCGAATTAAATTTACAGATAACCTTAATTCTAAACTATGATGGGATTAGAAAAACATTGACATATTTAAAGAATTGAATATAGAATGTTATTAAATAATAGATTAAAGTTATAGTAAAATTATTTCTATTTAATAAAATCATATCAACTTATCAACGGATGTATGTTAGTAGTTTAACCTCAAAACAGTCATAATAGTAGCTGTTTCAATAACGCGTTGCACGTACTGAGCCAGTATTAAAATGTCGGAGTTCCTAATAGTGCAAGTTACACGGAAAATCAGTACTGTCAAACAGTATTATAATAGTAGTGGATCGGACGTTAACTACGGCTGTTTACGAAAATTTCTGCCTGGGGACAGAAAGTTTAATGTAAAACCTTTGCAGCCTCCACGCGGCACATTCTGGGGTCATGATTCGTTTTATCAGCTAATGCAAAGGATACAGAATAGAGTACAAAATTTGATAAAAATCGGGATGAATTAAAAAAATTACATCCTTCATTATGAATTAATTATTTTTTATTTTAAAAGACAAATTTAAATTCAGCGACCCAAAATACCCCTAGATACTGAAATTAATAAAAATCCAAATGAATTTCAAAAAGTATGTCCGCCAATTTAGATCCTGTATTTTGAAATTTTAAAAATGATAGTCAAACTCAAATTTCGCGACCCGAAAAACCCTTGGGTACTGAAATTGATAAAAATCCAAATAAATTTAAAAAATGATGTCCGCTATGTTGAATTTTTTAAAATTATGGTCAAATTCGAATTCACCGACTCCAAAAACCCTTATACACTAAATGTGACTTAAATTAAAAATAAATTTTCATGAATTTGACTTGTTTTTAAATTGTTATATTATTTAAAAATAATAAATAATCATTTATTTATTACTTAATTTAGGATCATTGCAATCAATAGTGTGTTAATAATGATATAAAAGAATTTATTTTATAATTTACATTAGAAATTGCATTTATTTTGCGCTAAGATGTTTATTACCAACGGTCGTTAACAGGCAACGGGTAAACAGAAAAATAATTTTTAAAATTCAAACATATTTTTTTACTAAATTTTCTTGAAAAATCTACATCATATCATGTTTTATATTTTTTGTAGGATAGTTTTTTGTACAAAAAAATTATTTCAAATTGAATTTTTTGTATATAACTTTGCCGACTTGCAATTTCTAAGAAAAAATTACACGTTAGTGTTTACAAGTAATTCCCATTCTGTAGAAAATAATCTTTGAAGTAAGCCTCAGATCATTAAAAAGTGTTCATGTTTTTAGAAGTTATTAAAATTTTTGTAAAACATTGAGAATAATGATTTTTTAAAGATATCTTACTCAGAAATAGAATTGTTAAATTTGAATACTCAATAATCTAATTTTTTTCACTTATACTACAATTCAACACTTTTTATTTTGGAAATTTCATATTTTGGACATTTTGGGCTTTGGAAATTTTGTATTGTATAAAAATAATTTTTAGATCGTGTGTGAATTAAAAACTTAAATTTTGAAGTTCTGAATGTTCTTCGCATGCTTTATAGTGATAGAACACTACTGCTCATGCGTAATAGTGATATAACACTACTGCTCATGCGTGATACTGATATAACACTACTGCGCATGCGTTATAGTGATAGAACACTACTGTGCATGCGTGATACTGATAGAATACTACTGCGCATGCGTTATAGTAATAGAACCATACTGCGTATGCGTAATATTGACAAAATCATATACTGCGCATGCATAACATTATCCAAACACTACTGCGCATGCGTATATGTATGTACAATGAGTATATGTATACGATACTATATGAATAAATGATAAAAGTCGAACGACCGAACGATATAGTACGGAAATACACGAACGACGGACGACAAAACGACAACGAATACGTTAATATTATAGGAGATTTTATTAAGAGAAAGTGAAATGTAGTTACAATTTTGGTTTTAACAAGTCATAAATTTTGTTATTGTTAAAATATAATACGTGAAAATATTTTATTCTAAATTTTAAATTTAAAACTAAGTGAGCGGCTACTACATTTAAATATTGCACTTGACTGTTGCCAAGCCAACTCTGCAAGCTTGCAGATTTATGCAGTGGCGTGATCCGAGTTCAGTGACTTAGATGCACCACTCCTTATATTGAGCAATTTACTTTTCATATTTTCTAACTATTCCTTAAAAGGGTCAATAAACTGTTTGTCCAAGAAAAGGAATTTATTAACCCTTTAACGCCCAGCGGTTTCGATCGAAACCACCCTTGATTTCTAAAATCTATAACTTTGACAAAAATTAATATATTTTTGATTTCTAAACGCTCACGACCCACAAATTAATAAACCTTTATGAAAAAAATTTACATTTTAAATAATAATTAACAATTTTGTAATTACAACAATAATAAAAAAAAAAATTTGTTGCAAAATTTGCAACAAAATTACAAATTCGAAAATAAAAGGAAACGAAGCTACTGAAAATTGTTACTCGGGGGTTTTCGGGGTCGCTGATTACGAATTTGATATCAGATTTTAAAAATTCAAAATGGCGGATCCAATATGGCGGACATCATTTTTAAAAACTGATTCAATTTGCCTGAAAATTGTTACCCGGGGGTTTTCGAGGTCGCTGATTACAAATTTGATGCCAGATTTTAAAAATTTAAAATGGCGGATCCAATATGTCGGACAGCATTTCTAAAAACTGATGCAATTTGCCTGAAAATTGTTACTCGGGGGTTTTCGGGGTCGTTGATTACGAATTTGATGCCAGATTTTAAAAATTTAAAATAGCAGATCCAAATGACGGATGTCATTTCTAAAACCTGATGTAATTTGCCTAAAAAATTGTTACTCGGGGGTTTTCGGGGTCGCTGATTGCGAATTTGATATCAGATTTAAAAAATTCAAAATGGCGTATCCAATATGGCGGACATCTTTTATAAAAATTGATTCAATTTGCCTGAAAATTGTTACTCGGGGGTTTTCGGGGTCGCTGATTACGATTTTGATTTTAATTTTTTAAAATGTAAAATAGCGGTTTCAATTTAGTGTATAAAATGTCCAAATAAAAACGAGATCAGAATAAAATGTTCGTCTACCTTCGTGACAATGTGAAAAACAATTGCCTAACGCAAAACCGGCATCATAATGAATAATGAAATATTCATTTCTATATTCGTAATAATCAGAAAAACAAATGCCTAACGCAAAGACGAAATCAATCTAAAATGCTTGACTATATTTCTGAAAATCGGAAAACAAGAGCCTAACATGAGAACGCGATCCGAATAAAATATGAATCTACATTTGTGACAATGCGATAAACAAATGCCTAATGAGAAAACGATGTCAAAATTAAATGTTCGTTTACATTCGTGACTATAGAAAAACAATTGCCTAACATATACTCTAACATTGGATTAGTAAATAGCGGCCCTGAAAACCCCCTACTAACAATTTTTAGGCAAATTGAATCAATTATTAGAAAAGATGTCCACCATATTGGATCCGCCATTTTGAATTTTTAAAATCTGACATCTAATTCGTAATTAACGACTCCGAAAATCCCCGAGTAACAATTTTCAAGCAAATTGAATCCGTTTTTAGAAAATATGTCAGCCATATTGGATCCGCCATTTTGAATTTTTAAAATTTGACCTCAAATTCGTATTCAGCGACCCCAAAAACCCCCGAGTAACAATTTTCAAGCAAATTGAATCAGTTTTTAAAAAAGATGTCCGCCATATTGGATACGCCATTTTGAATTTTGAAAAAAGGACATCGGATTCGTAATTAGCGCTCCCAAAAACCCCCGAGTAGCAATTTTCAGGCAAATTAAATTAATTTTTAGAAAAGATGGCCGCCATATTGGATCCACCATTTTGAATTTTTAAAATCTGACCTCAAATTCGTATTCAGCGACCCCGAAAACCTTTATATACGAGCAATGACGTAAATTACACTGCTACAAAAAAGTCGGGCGTTAAAGGGTTAAGAAATACCGTGTTATATTCTTAGGTTTTTCACCTCAAAATTGTGAAACTTAAAGGAATGTTAAATTCCATTAAATCTATTTTTTTTGTGATGTTTAAAAAAATCTCATGTTGCGTGTAATTGTTACATCTAATTTTAGTTTAAATATAATTAAAAAGGTTATTAACAATATAAAAAGTTACGGAGTTCGGCCGTAACACAGTATCACAACTTACACGCGGTGTGGCGGCTAAAGCGTGCCGGGCGGGCAGGATACCTTTGCTATCTGGGTACTAATGGTTATTATTTATCTAGACTCAAATGAAGTACCCCGTCTTGCCCCACTCTCCCCTAATCTTCAGTCTTCTGAATCAAAGCATCCACATTAAGATAATCAATTTTTCAAGTTTCCGACTATCTGTATAAAAGAGATAATTCGAAAAGAGGATCAGGTACGATAGATTTATCGGTTTGAAAATTTGGAATCTGGAGCGGTACATTTCAGAATAACCTGCCCACCTCTGAGGAAACCTGTAATTACAAAAGTTTAAATGCGTTTTTCTCGATACGGCGTTTTTAAATCGGTGGACAATCTGGCTTGAACAGTTTTGATCGGATTGACTTCGGCCAAAGTGTTTTTAGTTCGTCATTTACCCACACAGCACCAAAACTTTTCTGAAAATTTATTAAAGATTTACTTGCAAACTTTAGTGGAAATTGTGTAAAGATTCAAATGTCCCACTTAAATAAATGTTTATAGTCAAATTTTCCTAAAAATTTAACTTAAAACTTTCCTGAACATTTAAATTAAATTTTCGACTTCTCTCTTATAAGCGAAAATGTAACCTAAAACTTTCCTGTAAATTAAAATTAAATTTTCGCCTATATACAGTAGGCGAAATTTTTTTTTAAATTTTCAGGAAAGTTTCACGCTAAACAATTAAATCTTTACAACATTTTCACTAAACTTTTCAAGTAAATACTTCGAAGTTTGCAAGTAAATCTTTAATAAATTTTTAGGAAAGTTTCAGTGCTGTGTGGGTACGCTTTAGAGTACGTAGCGGATTTTTTTTTGGTTTGTTTGTTTATTTTTAGCAATAGATTTTTTTAAAAATTTTCGCCCAAAAAATCGACTTTTCTTTTCAAACAGATGCCAGATACACAAAAATTAATATTTTCACCCTTTCACTCCCAATGGTCGATATATCGACCACCTTTTAAGCCACCGACTTTTTTAACATAACTTAAAGGAAAACTTTAAATAATTGCATATTTCTTTTTTATATTTCTACAAATAGGGTTTAGTAATTTTTAACAAATTAATCTATATTATTTATGTTTTTTTGTTATTAACAAACTTATACGCGGCAACGCATTATTTCAGGTTAAACTTGACTGTAAAAAAATGTAAATTAGTAACATATACTTTAAATTATGGTTGTTTTCTACATTCTCAGGGTTTGCTGAATATTAATCTAAAATCAGATATGCAAATTCAAAATGGTGGATCCAATATGGCGGACAAAAATTAAAAATTAAACAAATTTGCTTGAAAATGGTCTCTCGGGGGTTTTTGGGGTCACTAATTACGAATCTTAAGTCAGTTTTTAATAATCAAAATGTCGGATCCAATATGGCAGCCAAAAATTAAAAATTAATCAAATTTGCTTGAAAATTGTCTCTCGGGGTTTTTGGGGTCGCTGATAACGAATCTAAAGTTAGTTTTTAAAAATTTAAAATAGTGGTTCCATAAATCCATATGGTCGACATAAAAAGTTACGAATTGGGAAACTTTTCTTTTTCAAAAAAGGCTTGGGACTGGCAATGGCAGAGTTTCATTTTTTTTTAATTAAAAAATTTTTTTTTGCTTTGTTTAAAAATGTTTTTAATGTTTTTATTTTAAATTTTTAATACTTTCATTAATTTTTTTATTTTTTAAATATTTTTATATTTGTCGTAACAAACGACAAAGGACAAGTGACGAAACATAAAAGACGAACGACAAAAAAACAAAAGACAATCGAGAGAAAACAAAGAGAAAATGACAAACGTCAAAAAAACAGTACTTCTCTCCTATTTTTAATATTATTGTTGTTATAGTCGTAACATTAGATTCGCCATTTAAAAATTTTGTAAGAATGATTCCAGATTTGCATTTACACACCCCTCAAACTTCCAAGAAGCAGCATTCAGTCCTATATTGTCAATTTTTAATTTTTGACTATCATATTGTATCCATTATTTTAAAGTTAGAAAAACTGACTTTAGATTCGTAACCAGTGATCTAGAAAAAACCTAAGCGGTAATTTTCAAACAAATTTGATGGATTGTTTATTTCTTTGTCCAACATATTGAATCCTCCATTTTCAATTTCAATAAACTGACTTCAGATTCGGAATCAGCGACTTCAAAAACCTCCAAATGCCAACTTTTAAGCAAATTTGTTTCATTTTTAAATTTTGTCCGCCATATTGGATCCGCCATTTTGATTTTTGACAAACTGACTCCAGATTTGTAATCAGCGATCCCAAAACCCCCGACAGACTATTTTCAAGTAAATTTGATTAATAATGTATTATCGTCCCCCATATTGGATCCGCCATTTTAAATTTTGCAAAACTGACTTTAGATTCGTAATCAGCGACCCCAAAAACCCTCTAGTGACAACTTTCAAGTAAATTTGTTTAATTTTTAATTTTTGTCCGCCATATTGGATCCGCCATTTTGAATCTTGAAAAACTGACTCCAGATTCGTAATCAGCGTCCCCAAAAAACCCCTAGTGACAACTTTCAAGTAAAATTAAATAATTTTTAATTTTATAGTCCGCTATTTTAAATTTTCAATATTTTGAAAATTTGATTCCAGATTCGTAATCAGCGACCCCGAAAACCATAGGTACTATACCTATTGTAGATATTTTTTAATTGGCCTAATTATGGGACTGAAAGGGTTAAAATATTAAAATATTAACGAGACCAACTTTGGCGCCCTCTATAGACAACAATTTGAAACTTTTTAAGTATAAATATATTTTCGTAAACTTAAAAAGTTAACAAATGAAGCCCTCGAAACCAAATTTTGTTTACTTTATTCCTGAGTCTTAAAAAAATTTATGAAAAACAGGTTCAAAATACACCTCAAAGGTGTCACTCCCCCTTAATAGATTGTTGGGTCGCTGATTACAACGATTTTTGAAAATTCAAAATAGCTGATCCAATATGGCGGATAGTTTTTGAAAAAGATTTTAATTCACCAGATTCTTTTGATAATTGTTACTCGGGGGTTTTCGGGGTCGCTGATTTTTAATCTGACATTAGATTTTCAAAATTCAAAATATCGAATCCAATATGGCGGTAGAAAATTTAAGAAGTTGTTTTAAGCTTCTGGAAACCTGGTTAGCCTTTGTAAAGTAGTAATATTTCTTGTGAACTGACAGATAACACTACTGAGTTTTTAGCGGACGAATGTGAGCAGGTAAATTTTGAATATTCAAAATGAAAATATTCAGAATGGATTTGTAATAAGAGATCACAGAAACCCCCATATAATAACTAGTTTTAAGTAAATCCGATATATTTTAAAAAAAAATTTTCTCCATATTGGGTCCAACATTTTGAATTTTGAAAATCTGATGCCAGATTCGTAATCAGCGACACCGAAAACCCCCGAGTAATGATTTTCATAAGTTGATTTCATAAACTTTTTAATTAAATGCGCATTATCCACTTATTGAAAAACTTGTTTGCTTAACTAACATTAAAAGTTATGTAACTTTGACGAAAATTTTTTTTATCATTATAAACCAATATTTTTGGAAAACTTAGAGCATTAGCTTTATCTTCCACTTTAGATTATGTAATTCTGATGTATTGTTGACGAGTTATAAAATATTTAGTTACCGCGAGTATACTCAGGGTTGTCCGTTTTGGAACAGTTACGCTTTTGGTGCGCTGAATCCGAAAGTGGCAACGAAGACCTTCCATCACGTCAGGATTTTGAGAAAAGTGTGGGTAAAAGTCCCGAAAATCACGTTTTTGTCAGTTTTTAAAAATTTCTGACGGGTAAATCCGACGTGTCAGAGACTTCGTCATAGGAGCTAAAAATTATGTCAGTCGTTGCTTATGTTACGTCAGAGTTTAGAGAAGAAAATCATTCGACTTCTACGCTTGTTAAAAAAAAGGTTTCAAAAGTCCTCTGCATCTGAAGACGTTGAATTTAAAGAAATCATAACTTCTGTAATTTTGATCAAATAAAAAATTTTAAAAACAGGTATTTACTTACACAGCTACACAAAAAAATAAAAGCACCCTGGCCGAAGAATGAGACCACCCTTATCTTATGTATTTTGATGCGGTGAACACGAATCTGAAGTCCGTTTTGCTCCATCACGTCAGGATTTTGACATAACCTCAAAAAACAGCGGATTTTAAATGACAGGAGAACTTTTTTAAATAATGACAAATTTGCTTGAATCTTATTACTCGGAGGTTTTTGGGGTCGCTGATTACGAATTTAACGTCAGATTTATAAAATTCAAAATGGCGAACGAATTTTTAAAAATAGTTGGATTTTTACAAAAATTCGTATCTATAAAATCTGACGTTAAATTCGTAATCAGCGACACCAAAAACACCCAGATACTAATTTTCGTAAAATTTCAACTATTTTTTTAAAATTCGTCCGCCATATTGGATCCGCCATTTTGAAGTTCATAAATCTGACGTTAAATTCGTAATCAGCGACCCCAAAAACCCCTAAGTAATTAGATTCAAGCAAATCTGTCATGATTTAAAAAAGTTCTCCTGTCACTTAAAATACGATGTTTTTTGAGGTTATGTCAAAATCTTGACGTGATGGAGCAAAACGGACTTCAGATTCGTGTTCAGGGCATCAAAATACATAAGGAAAGGGTGGTCTCGTTCCTCGGCCAGGGTACTTTTATTTTTTTGTGTGGCTGTGTTATTTTTCATATAGAAATCGAAAAAAATTGTTTTAATAAAAAAATGTTGAGTGGAAATTTTACGGAGAATTCCCCCAAATGTATTTTTTTTATTTCAATGTTTGCATGGTATTTATAATAGGTATTAAAAGAACAAAACAACTTACCTAAATTTCCTGAAGATGATTTGTTTAAACCTCTAAGTATGTACAAAGGCGTTGAATCGCTATCAAAATCAGTCAGTCTATCAACTTCAGGCATCAAAAACCATTCTGATCTAGTTTTCATGCGGGCTGTTTGCCTTTCATGTACCTGTAATAAGTTGTCGAATAAATTTAAATGAAATTATTTTCTAATAAAAGTGCATGTGCAGATTCCTATTGTTACAAAATTAATATTTCTAATTTTTATTTACACAGTTAAATGCAGCTTTTCTTCACTCGTCGAATGATCTTAATTTTGTCAAAAATGGGACAAGTAAGTTTTTCCTTAACACAGCACATCTTCCGTCCAAATGAAGAAGATACGTAGCTCCATTTTGTCGCTTAGGCCAAAATTTCTATAGTATAAACATCCGAAAAACACCTAAACAAGAATGGCGCTTATGTATCTTCCTCTTTTAGAAGGCAGAAATACTGAGGGAGTAAACGTAGTTTCAAGAATATTTTAGGAATTGTGAGTTTCTCGCTAAAAACAAAATGAAGATTAACTTTAATCACTTTTAATAGGGATATTTTTCCTGCAATATACATGTAAAAATAAGCAAGTAAGAAAATGTTTAGATCTTTAGGTAAAAAACTATGAGCGCAGGGATTATCAAGAAATGGATCAAAAATTTAAAGTATTTCCCAAAAAACTATAATGAACAACTCCCCAGCAATGCTGTTACACATCAGTTACAAAACTGTTACAAATAATTTAAGGAAATGTTCTGCATCTGGTGACTTACAGGGGATTCACTGAGTTCGAAAATGTACTCAGTGGTATTAAGAGCAGGCATTATTCCTAATCCTACTAATCAAAAGAGTAACTCTATTCAGATCCTAGCATGAGTTCTAATAATAAATGTTTATGTTAAAGATTTAAAAAAAAGTTTTTTTAATAATTTGTTCTACACAAATAAAGAAAAATGTACTTTTATAGAAATCTAATAGTATAGCTGGTTGCAGTCTTACTCATTGTACACTTATTAACGATTATATCTCCAAAATTGTAAGTAAATTCAATTGTGTTAAATTATACTAGCAAATAGGTTAGTAGGTTTCTAATAGTATATTAAGCAACAAGGGGACAAAGGCAGAAGTTTCCGTGTTACTTACGATATTTGTTTTCCTAATGCACAAAAGTGACGATACGGTCGAACAAATGAATGACTTTACTTCCTGTAGTCAGCTATCTAAAAGCTCCATAACATTAACATCGACAAAACGTGATAAGAAACCTAACACTATCTACAGTAAAAACCTGGTACCAGCAAACACGTTCTATAAGTATTCCATAACAGTGAGGTCACAGTGTTATAGAACATCTGTTCCTAACAAGTTACAGATCTGTTATATAATCTGATTGTAACAGAGTTCTAGAACATAGTTACAAGATAGTTACAAAATAGTTCTGTATTATGCGTATGCCAAAGTTCTATCACAATGTGATGTTAGAGTTATATAACTCTAATGTCACAAATTTTTTGTAACTGTTGTTCCAATCTTATTCTATAACTGTGTAGGAACATTGTTATGTAACTGTTGTAAACTTCTGTTGCAATTCAGTTCTGTAATATAATTGTAATTACAATTAAGAACATTTCTGTAACAATGTTACGTGTCAATTCTATAATACCAAAGTCACAAATGATCTACTATAACTATCGTTCTAACCTAGTTCTAAAAATATTTTGGAACAGTGTTAAAGTCTTTTAATATTAGGGGAAAGGTGTACGAGATGATCCCCCTAAGGGAAAAAATATATTATTCAAAGAAAAATAAAGATTTTCGAGTTTTTTTTGTACGCACTACTAAATAATTAATCTATCTAACTATTCGGATTTGAAATATATGCAGCTAATTAATATTTTACTATTAAATTTAATTTTTTTAAAACCTTACAAAAGGATCATCTTGGACACCGGGGTGTACAAGATGATCCGTAGGGTTATCTTGCCCCAATTATTGGAAAAAGAGTCTAAATTGAAGGAATAACAGTCTAAATTGAAGGAATAACAGTGTTACTCCATAATACCAATCTGAACACTTAATTGAAGATATACTGAAGCCGTGAGTATAAGAAATATGGAATTTAAGCTACTACAACAAAAGTTATCTAAGCCCAAAGTTAAGCTTTCCTTAGATCAAAAGTATGAAATTTTTATTTTTTCCAATAGAATTTTTCTAATCACGCGTGTTGTTATAACACTTTTACTGATTCATAAGTATGTCATGAGCAACGTATTACCGCATTTGCCTAAAAGGTGACGCTAATAGGCTCTCCAAAATTCAAAAGGATCATCTCGTACACCTTTCCCCTATATATCTTCTGCCTATATTACAAAAATATATCGCTGTCGCCGCTGTTTTAAGATTTTCTGACATAAAGGTCAAGAGTTGACCTGTAGCTTATCTGCCCTCAAAATTTAGGTCAATTTTAAGCGTAGTTTTGACTTAAACGTCAAAAATTGACAAACTAATCCCTCTGCCCTAAAAATTTAGGTTAATTTTAAGGGCAGTTTTAACCTACAGGTAAAAAATTGACAAACAATTCCCTCTGCCCTTAAAATGTAGGTCAATTTTAAGGGCCGTTTTGACCTAAACGGCAAAAATTGACAAACAATTCCCTCTGCCCTCAAAATGTAGGTCAATTTTAGGGACAGTTTTGACCTACACGTCAAAAAATGACAAAAAATTCCTTCTGGCCTACTATTCTTTCAAAATTTAGGTCAATTTAAAGAGCAGTTTTGACCTACGGGTATAAATAAGGCCCACAAGAGTCTATTACATTAGGTCGAAATCTTCATGTAATTTGACATTTTCTTTTACTTACAGGTCATAAACGGCCAAATAATGGCCGTTACATTACGTCAACATTTATGTCAGATTTGACGTATTTTTAAAACTGCAGGTAAGGGGGCGTCCATAAATCACGTGACTCAAAATAGGGGGTGGGGGGTAGGAAAATTATCACGGTTGATCACCTGGGGGGTAGGGGGTCAGAAATTGACCGAAAACCAGTCACGTGATTTATGGACGTCTCCTAATAAGGGGCCCAATAATGCCTTTGGCACTGAGAAAAAAGAATAATCAAATTTACTATGAGGAGTGTCAAACTTGAAAAAGTTGACACTCTTCTGTTTAGATCTTAACCTGAGGAGTGTTAAATTTACATTCCTCATATATTATGAGGAATGTAAATTTAACACAAAAAAAAAAAAAAAAAAAAATTATTAATGATAATTAAACTTATTGTTTAATTATCATTAATAATTTTCCATTTTTCTTCGTGGATGATACGTCAAAATCTATGTCAAATTTGACCAATTTTTTTACCTGTAGGTATAAAGAAGGACCTATAAGAGCACCATAAATAATCACACCACTATAATCATGTCCGTAAAGTAGAATTCTCTTTTAGTGCTCTCTTTTAATATCTCCTGCTATAACTTACTCTAACTTATTACAATTTATTTGTTTATACACCTGTCTTCAGCCTTACATACTTGGCTATACAAGTGTCCCCGAGTCGAACTTTTAGACCTGCTTACCTCCTTAAAACTGAGGGTTTGTAAGGATGTAATAGGATGAAAGCAGAGTTTATTTGCATTGCAAGTTAACTCTGATTACCTCCTGCAAACCCCTGGTTAGCGACAAATTTAGATGGTAAAAGGAGGAAAGCAGGTGTTCCTAGAACCTTATTAAATACTGCTTGACCCTTACTTACAGAATTCTTTCCTCTCCCAAAACCCTGGAAAAACTGCTCATAGCATATTTGAGATCATTTTTAACTAATTTTTATAACTTTAATTATTAATAAATGGCATTATTATTTAATGATTTTTAATTTTTTTTAATTTAATCGTGACTAATAGCGAATTCATAAATAATGTTAGTATATATGTGGGGATTAATACATATCCATTTATATATAAAAAAAAATTTTTAAATTAAATATTTGTTAATTAAATTATTTAACGGTGTATATAATCATTAAATTGCATACTTATAACTATACAATACAGAAAAATCAGAATAAACGCAAACCTACGAAATAAATAAAATCTAACGCACGCGAGACTTGAACCTACGACCTACGAACTACGGACTACGAAACTAACGCCCTAACCACTATGCTACGGAACCTAACTGAACACAGACGCTCTATTTTCAGTGACTTGTTGAGTGATTCAATAAAGCATTAATTGACACTAATACACTACAGCAAATAAATAAATTGTTTAATAATAATAACCTTTAAACATTCATAAATTAATATTTTATTATTTAAAAAAAATGTCAAAACATTTCAGTTAAAAATAATATTTATAAATTAATAATAAAAAAGTACATTTTTCGGTAACCTATTCGCAGTTAATTTTTTTTTAATTTTTTTTTTTCAAATATTTTCAATATTAAAATTAATGTATTGAAAATCTTCGAATTGTTGCAAAGAATTAAATCCTAATTAAATTTTTTTGAAAAATTTCTTTGAATTTTTTTTTAAACTAATGGAGTTTCTTTAATAATTTTAATTGAAAATTTCGAAAGCAATTGCATTTTATGAAGAAGAATTTTATTAAAATTGTATTGAAAATAATTGATTTCTTGCGAAGAACTTTACTATTTATCAAAATAATTGAAAGGTTTCGAAGAATTTATTAAAATTTTAAGAAATAATTAAATTGTTATGAAGAATTTTATAGAAATATTTAAAAATCATGAAATTTTTTCAAAAAATTCAATTAAAGTTATTTCGAAAATAATTGAATTTCTTTAAAGAATTTTATTAAAATTAAGTATATTCAAAATAATTGAATTACTTTTTGGAAATAATATTCTTTCAATTCTTTTGACGAATATATTTAAAAATTGCATTGAGATATCTAGTAATTTAATTTTTATATAGAATTTTTTTAAAATATTTTGAAAATAATTAAATTGTTTTTAGAGAATTTTAAATTCTTGTTGAAATTAAATTTTATGGAAAGTTTTAAAAATAATTAAATTCTTTCGTTTAATTTTATTTTAATTGGATTAATGATTATTTAATTCCTGCAAAGAATTTTAGTATTTATAAAAATAGTTGAATTATTTCGAATAATTTATTGAAGTTTAAAAAATTAATTGCAATTTATGAAAATATTTAAAAATATTTGAATTCATCTAAGGAATTCAATTAAAACTGTTTTGAAAATAATTGAATTCCTGCAAAGAATTTATTTTACTATTTATAAAATTAATTGAATTCTTGCGAAGTATTTTACTATTTATAAAAATAATTGAGTTTTTTCGAAGGATTTATTAAAATTTTAGAAAATAATTGAATTCTTTCGTGAAATTTTCAAAATAAAAATTTTGTAATTTGCATAACAATGATAAGTTGTATATCCCGTTCCGCGCGTATTATTTGCTATTGTAAGAATATGTATTGTAGAAGCAATACAGGGTTTAAGGTTCAATTAGGACTTAAAAAGTAGTTGCCAGAGTTAAATAGAACTTACGCAGGAGGAAAGAAACACCAAGGGTTTGTTAGGTGCAGGTTAGGATTAAATTATACTTACCAGGAGGTAAGCAGGTCTAAAAGTTCGACTCGGGTCTCTTTACAAATTTTGCTTTTACAATATTTCTTATATACATTTCCTTAATGAGGCATTTCACGTCAGAAATATCACGATTTGCAAAGGGTATGCCGATTTCCGCAAAACTTCGTGGGATTATAGTTCTATATAAGAGACTTCTTTCCCCCAAATTTTTTCAAAAAAAAATTCAAAATTGTTGAAGATACGCCATTTTGAATTTTAATATTAATTTTATAAAATTTTGAATTTCTCGAAATATTGTTTATGGATTTTTATGAAATTTACACATTTTTCAGGTAAAAGTGTGTACTTTAAAATGAAAATAAATTTAATAAAAAAAATTAATTTTTAATTAAAAAAATTTAAAAAAATTTTTTTAAACAATTTTTTGTTTATTTACTCCTCTCTGAGAAAAATGTTATTAACATATTTGGATTCCTTATGAATTCACCTTTAATTTCATAAAAAAAAATTGATGGAGACTCAACTGGTTCCGGAGATATTGAATTTTTTGTAAAAAATAGTCATAGTTACAGCAGCAATGCACGACTGCGGTAACGTACTACGCGACTTGTGCAGTATGGTGCTATGGCGCGGCGACGCTTTTTTTACAAAAAATTCAATATCTCCGGAACCAGTTGAGTCTCCATCAATTTTTTTTTATGAAATTAAAGGTGAATTCACAAGGAATCCAAATGTGTTAATAACATTTTTCTCAGAGAGGAGTAAATAAACAAAAAATTGTTTAAAAAATTTTTTTAAAATTTTTTTATTTAAAAATTAATTTTTTTTTATTAACTTTATTTGCATTCTAAAGTACATACTTTTACTTGAAAAATGTGTAAATTTCATAAAAATCCATAAACAATATTTCGAGATATTTAAAATTTTATAAAATTAATATTAAAATTCAAAATGGCGTATCTTCAACAATTTTGAATTTTTTTTTAAATTTGGGGGAAAGAAGTCTCTTATATAGAACTATAATCCCACGAAGTTTTGCAAAAATCGGCAGACCCTTTGCAAATCGTGATATTTCTGACGTGAAATGCCTCTAAATACTAAATTTTGCGCCTACAGAGCGACTTGAAAATTAGGAGTACTCGCATTTGCCTGGACCACCCGTCTAATGGGTTTTCTCCCCAGTGGAGAGGGAAACTGTAGAAAACATCTCCTGAGTACAACCGGTTTATCGACAGTCGAATTCTAATGGTGTGTACCGGACAATAATCGTCGGTGCACGACGTCAAACCTCCTGCACAGATTGTTTAACGTGCCGGAAAAATACCAAGCCAAATGGGCGCGAACGACCGCAAAGGTCCTTAAACGACCGCAAAGCGAGGCATCTATCCGACTGAGCCAATCTGTCGGTCTAACTTATTACTATGCATTTATATTAAGAGAATATGATTTGAAAAATTGAAATAAATATAAAAAATAGTTAGGGGGTTGGCGCGCGAATAATAGTATTCGTATATAAAAATAGTATATATATATATATATATATATATATATATACATAAGATGTCTTAGTCCACATATTTGAAACAGATATGTGTCTCATTTTAAGACGTTTCAAAGTGTCTTACACATTTAGCAATGCATTTTGAGACACGAAATGTGTTTCGAGTATCCGTCTCACGCTAAGAAGACGTTTTACGTGTCTTATAAGCATTGAGTTACCTTTAATGTCTTAAAATGAGACACGAGATGAAATTAAATGTCTCAATATAAAACAGATTTTGTACCTCAATGGTTTAAACACTTAAAGCAACTCATTTTAAGACACTAGTGAGATACCAGTTTTTGCAGTGTACTTATCACCTATCGGAAAATAGTTTTAGTAGGCTAAAAATAGAATGTAACTTTTCGCCCCAGCATGGGGCGAAAAGTTAAAAAAATAAAATTTTCAAAAAAGGACAAAACATGTATTTTATGCGAAAATATTAGAAACTTTTTTATTGAAAGTTGTAGGGGACAAGTTGCCCTATAATATTGATATACAAAAATTTGCATCTAAGCGGCTTATATTACCAAAAAAAATCATTTATGCAAAATTTAACTTTTCGCCCCAGTCTCCCCTACAATACATATATATGACAAAATACACATAGATTTTGACGTAACTAAATGCTGACTTAATGTTGAGGTAAAGTTTTCCATCTGACCTAACAATGTAAGGTAATTTTAAAATTATGTTTGCTCTCCCACCTATTATTTTGACCTAATTTTGACGTTTTATTTTTACTTTCTCACCTATAACTTTTGAAGTAATTTTGAGGCTATGTTTACTGACTGAAATATGAACTAAATTTGAGGTTATGTTTGTCCTCTATTTATATTTACGAACTAGAAAGGAATTAAATTTAATTTTACCGAAAAAATGTCAAAAAATGACTCTGTCCCCATACTGAACTTCTACATATCGTCACCTATTGGGCTAAAATTCAGTATACATTTTTATGTTCAATTGTAGATTTGGGGAAAATTTTAGCGAACCTGATTGGGGGTCATATTTACGAACTAGAAAGGAATCAAATTTAATTTTTTCGAAAAAATGTCAAAAAATGACCTTGTCCCCATACTGAACTTTTACATATCGTCACCTATTGGGCTAAAATTCGGTACACATTTACATTTCCAATTGTAGATTTGGGGAAAATTTTAGCAAATGTGATTAGGGGTCATATTTACAAACTTTCTTGATTCGCAATCATATTTGTTCCCTATATCTCTTTGTATAAAAACGAGTTTAGTTTTGTTGTACGGATCCCTCGATTTTAGTGCGAGTGTAACTCGCACTTGTACGATTTTGTTTGACCTGTATGTGGGAATTGAGGGGATTTTGAGGTTATGTTTGTCCTGTGACCTTTGAGTGGGGATATAGGGGAGAGGAGACCTTTGACCTATGAGAGGGGGAGGAGGGGGTATGGAATCTTGAAACAGCGGCGACAGCGATATATTTTTGTAAATTTATTTTTATAAATTTAAAATAATGTTTTCTTAATATGAATGCATCATAATAAATTACATACAATACATATATGAGGCATTTTACGTAAAATGTCCTAAGTTGAAATTTCAACTTCTTGAAAATAATTGAAACTCAGGGGATTTGTTGTTCTATCAAGCAGAAATGTGCCCCAAAAAATATTTTTGATTTCTTCGAAAATTTGGAGGGGTAGAGGGGGGTCAATTTGAACAATTTTGCTAACACCGGCTACTTTGTGAATTTTTTCTGAACATACTTGTAATGGGAAAAATTTTTTAGAATATGTTTCTGAAAGGTTTTTGCGCTTCGTCTCACGCCGGTTGCCACGCGGCTCAGTGCAACCGCGACGCAGCGCGCCGCAATTTATTCTTTGAAATTTAATAACTCAAAAACAAAAAAAGGGCATTCTAAAAATTTACATGACGATAGGAAAAAACCTCAGCTTTCGTTTGCAATCATTTATTTTCAAAAAAACGGACCGATTTTTGGGAAATTGAAAATTAAATATTAATTATCAAAAATTAGGGTAAATTTTTAAAATATTAAAAAATACAATACACCATTAGAAAGAGGACGAAAAAACCTTTCAGAAACATATTCTAAAAAAATTTTCCCATTACAAGTATGTTTAGAAAAAATTCACAAAGTAGCCGGTGTTGGAAAAATTGGTCAAATTGACCCCCCTTTACCCCCTCCAATTTTTCGAAAAAATCAAAAATATTTTTTGGGTCACATTTCTACTTAATAGCACAACAAATTCCTCGAGTTTCAATTTTTTTCAAGAAGTTGAAATTTCAACTTAGGACATTTCACGTAAAATGCCTCATATGACAAAATACACATCGATTTTGACGTAATGTAACAATCGTTATGGACCTTTTTTGACCTACATGTCAAAAATTAGATTAAACTTTGATATATATTTTGACCCATTTTAACCTGTAGGTTAAAAAGACGTTAAATTTTACATAGATTTTGACGTATCATAGATACGTTTAATGTCCTTTATTGTCCCTTTTTAACTTGTAGTTAAAAAAAGGTCAAATTACACAAAGATTTTGACGTAACTATATGCAGACTTAATGTTGAGGTAAAGTTTGCCATCTGACCTAACAATGTAAGGTAATTTTAAAATTATGTTTGCTCTCCTACCTATCATTTTGACCTAATTTTGACGTTATATTTTTACTCTCTCAATTATAACTTTTGAACTAATTTTGAGGTTATGTTTACTGTCTGACATATGTACTAATTTTAAGGTTATGTTTGTTCTCTATCTTTTGAACTAATATTGAGGATATGTTTGCTTTCTAACCTATCATTCTGACCTAATTTTTAGGATATTTGCTTTCTGACCTGTCACTTTGAGAAAATTTTAAGGTTATGTTTGCTCTCCTACTTATCATTTTTACGTAATTTTGACGTTTAATTTTTCCTCTCTTTTGAACTAATTTTGAGAGTATGTTTAGTCTGACATATGATCTAATATTGACGTTATGTTTACCGTCTGACATATTGATAATATGTTATCCTAATATCACTCCGGTCCGTCTCTGCTTTATACAATCGAATAATGTTTGATGACAGTCACTATAGTTTTACACTAATCCGGCAGGGCGGCGCTGCAGTGCTTCTGCCATACAATCATATGACTTTTGCCGGCAAACTCAATATAGAATGTAAATATTTACGATATTTACTAAATATCGAAATATACGGTGATATTAATTATTATTGAATGAAACGTTTAATCGTGAGTCTTGTACTTTTAATTTGAAAAGTGATTTTGTGATGGAATTATCAGCAGGATACAGGGGTCACAGATGTATTGTTTCAAACTGTACTTCTGGTTACGACTCTTGTAAGGAAAAAGTTAGTCTGTTTTCGCCTCCAAATAATGAGGAAATCCGTAAAAAATGGGAGAAATCTATTCCACGGTCTAATTTCGTTTTAAAATATGGCTTAGTGGTTTGTGCCAAACATTTTATGCCGGAAGAGATAATTTGGAAAAATGAAGTTAAAGACGCCGAGGGAAATGTCATGTCATCGGTTTGTTCACTTTTTATTTATTCTTGAATATTTAATTAATCAATAAGTAATATCATTATAATTATCGAAAACATAATTGATTAGGGGAGGGTAGGCTACATTGAACCGGGTATTTTATAAAGTCCAAGAACTAATAAAATTTTACTAATTTCGATCAGGTTTTTGTATCAAAATTAAGCTGAAGTACTCCTTTAGTTAATACACACGTTACAAACACAAATTATTATGATTAAATAATTAAATTTAATTTTTTTCTAACAAGTCACACTTTTCTTATTTTGAAGGATGTGTGTCTACATTGAACCACCTCTAATAAAACACTACAATTTACTTCAAAAATAATATTTCCACTTACACATTGTAAAAAATCTTATTTTCCACTCAAAAAAATAGAAAATTGTTATTTAATTGTTATTACTTGTTAATATAGGAGATTAATGTATTTTAATGTCAGGTTAGGTAGGTAAAGTGACAGTTTGAGTTTATCTCGTTCACAATTGTGATGAAAGCATGTCTTCCAGTATTTTTCTTACTAATTAGTAGAGCAGACAATTTTACAACTCTTAAAATTGAAAATTCTTTGCTTTTTCGGGTGGTTCAATGATGCCGCACTCACTGTATTCACATGACATTCACAACAAAAATTGTTTATAATAAATTTGTGTAAGATTTAAAGTTCTTTATCACATCGGAATATTGAAGTTGACACCCTAAGCGAAATAAATCGCAAGTTTACTAATTTTTAAAACTTCCTATTTCAATAAAAAAACGTCATTATAATTCCACCAAATTTTTTGTTTTGTACGTGAAAAACAGTTTTTTTAGTTTTTCTTTGTAAATAATAAACCTACGTGCCCGAAATTTTTGGACATAGTTTGTTTCAGTAAAACTAACTTATATATTAAATATGAAAAAATTTCACTCAGTCATTTCTCAGAAAATTGAAGTGGTTCACTGTTGACGCTGGTTCAATGTAGCCTACTCTCCCCTAAAGAGATATATTATAATTTTTAATTATACACAATACATGAGAATATAATAAAAATTTAATATTTGTTAGTATTCTAGTAATATTCACAAGTTTACTTTTTTACTCTATACATCTGAAAGAGTGTGATGTTGGATAATTTAAAATTCTATAGATTTTTCATTTATTTAGAGTAAAATTTTATTATTTCATTTAAAAATTTAATTTAATTTAATTTTACGAATGAACACTTTTTTGCTTCCTCGTAAGAAAATAAATTGTAATCAAAGTTTAAGATTTCATTACTAATTTCTTAAATATACAATAAATTAGGAATGTGCAAGTCGAAATCGATTTTAATTGAAAATCGAATAATGCTTCTCGAATAATCGATTAATATCATTCGAATCTTTAATTCCATGTACTGCCAGTATTCGATTCCGTTCCCAAATAGCACGGAATATTCCATCCATATTCCTGGAATATTCCACAGAAATATTAGGAACATTGCCGAGAAATATTCCATCCACATTCCAGGAATATAAAAATGTCCTCTAACTGGAATATTTCAATGGAATATTGTAGGAATATTTAATAGGAATATTCGAAAATAATGAATACCAAATATATTAGGAATGTTCCCGTGGAATATACCAAAAATATATCTGCGGAACACTCCTTGTATATTCCTAGGAATATTCCCTGAATATTCCAGTTAATTTTCTTGAAAAAATTCCTAGGAACATTCCAGTAATATTCCAGTTAATTTTCTTGAAAAATTCCAGGAAATATTTTTGCAATATTCTATTGTAAATTTCTGTAATATTCAGCTAGGATAATTTTGTAATAATAAAAATCAAATTTTTAAAAAATTATCTGCCTAGGATAAACTTGTAATTTTATTGTTGAATTCGTATTATAAAAATTTTGGATTTTAGTTTTCAATAAATTTATTACTATAGTTTTATATTTTTATTAATTAAATAAGTAAATATGGTAATGATTAAATAATAATTTTAATAAGATTACTGGTTACAAAAAATTTCAATTCTTGTAATTACATACTGTTCTTATTTTAATGGAAATGAAAAAGCTTTACTTTTTTAAATTTAAATTTATTATATTTATTAAAGTCATTTTTGTTAACAAAACAAACAATCAAACGAATTAAACAAATATTTAAATTTTTCAATTCTCATCATCAGCATCGTTCTCTAAGGGGTCCTGAGTTTCGTCATCACTGATTGAATTGTTCAAATCTTCTTCATTCTTATTATTTTCCTTATTACTGATGTGCAAACGAAAATAATTTACATTTTTTACATTTGAATATAATTATTGTTATTAAATTAAATGATGAAAGTATTTAGAATTTAATCAAAATTTAAACTGATGCTTCAAACTATAAACTGACATGAAATTATGTTTAAATATTAAATTAACTTTTGAAAAAATAATAACTTGTAACTGGCGCTAATGCATGTAAAAGTGTATTACATGGGGGGAGGGGGGGTCAAAAATTTCAAAAATTAGCGTTACGTAATTTGTGAACGCTCCCTTATAACGTTTTTATACTGCATATTTTTTATGCTAAATTGGAATATATTAAATTATAATATAGAAGATGTAAGAATTTATTGTTGATCAGAGTCAAATTATTGTCAAAGATGTTTATTAATTGTCAAAGAACTGATCAATATAATCATTATTTTCAAATCGAGCTTTCGCCTCTACGAAGTAGGGCCTTTTCAAGAATAAATTACACTGTTAATAACACGTGTTGACATTCTTAGTATTCTCCTAAAATTTGGAGTAATACATATATGAAAACATTAAAACAAAAAATAATACAAAATAATAAAACAACATACGAAAATTACAAATACATCATGAACATATAAAAAGAAACATACAAATGTCTCTCCATAAAAACAAGTGCCAGAATTTTCTCATGTCAAAACAAAATATATAAAATAATTTAAATTATATTAAATTATATTAAATTATGTTTAAAAATTATTATTTATACTAACTCTCCTCTATCCACCCTCTTTTTGGCTCCAGCGAACCATTTTGAAACCAGTTCTGAAATTTCATTATCCTTTGCCTGCGGTTTATTTATTCGAACGGCAGCTAAAGGAAATTTATCAATTCAACTACTATTTTCTATTTTCAAATATATAGAATTACGTTTATAAAACATTATAATTCATTGCTACAATTAATTATTATTTTTAATTTATCATTATACATTAATTGTATAAACAGATAAAAAATTATTTTTAATTATTTACCCATCATTAATTTAGCAAAATTTGTATTTTGCAAAGCTAATTTTGGCTTCTTTCTTCCGGTCCAACTATAATTCATAGCTAATGAATTGCTGACAAATTTCACACATATATTTGTTACTATGTTTGAAAGATCTCTACCCCCAATTTTTCCACTTGCCGCAGCCTATATTAATTATTTTAATTATTAAGTTTAATAAGAAACAATAATTAATTATTGTGCTAATATTTTAAAAACATCAATTATATTGAAATAAAAATATAATATAGATGAATTTACAAAGAATGATTTTAATCATACTTGTTTTTATAAAATACGTACAACTTGCTTGAGAAAACTATTACTCATTAATTTCTCCATAAATGCATCAAACTGTTCTTTGGTCGAAAGAGGTAATTCTGGGCATTTATCTGATTCAAAGAAGTTATCAGTTTGCTTTGTATTTGAATTTATAGATAAATCTTCCAAGTGTTTTACAATCATTTGCATTGTAATTAAAATTTCGTTTGTTTTGCGTAACATTAATTGTTCAAAACCTAACCCTGTATTAATATAAATTAAATTAAATGAAAAATATTGTTAGTGAAAACAGGGCTGTCAGAAATTTTATTTAATTTTTCTTGATTTCTAGAGTAAACTGCTAAAATTATTCAAATTACCTTTTTTAAATAAATATGAACCTGTTATTAAAAATTTTTCATAGAAATTGATTTGAAAAATTTATAATTAAAATCTTTTTTTATAAATAATTTTTAAAAATGTTACCAAGAATTAAGTTATTTAAAGTAAATTTCTTTTATCTATTTTATAAATTTAATATATTTTTTAGTACTTTTGATAAAATTTTCCCAATTTTTCCCTCAATTCCTAGACCTGCGAAAAGTTATATTACAGCTGTGCTTTAAAATACAATAATTCACCTGACGACTTGTCACGCACAGCTATATTTGACAAAGATTTCTCAACATTCGGTTTAATACATTTTTGGTGATTAATTCCTTTACCTCCTGTGGAATTTAAAAAATGGAAATATAAAATTTATTAACCTTCGTGTTTCAATGAATTTTAAAATTTTAGGTAAGTAAGTCATTATTTATTAAAAAAATTATTAATGTTAAAAAGCTAAGGAATCTTATTTCAATAATTTTATGTTGTTATGTCATAACTCAGATAGTATATAATTTGTTAATTTATAAATATTTTAGTTTTTCTTTAATATTTTGTAATTATTTTTTATATCCTTTTGAAAATATAATTCATTTATATTTATACCTTTTTTCTTTTTATCAAGGTCAGGAGTATTCTGTTCTTTTGAATTTCCTGGAGCTGAATCTTATTCATTAATAAAAATAGCATTATTTACTTTACATTCTATTTATATTTAATATTTCATTTAAATAATTTATCGCAGCAATTTACCTAACAGTACCACTTCATCGCGTTTATTTAAAGCATGCATTTCAGAATCGGTTTCATCTTCGTCATGTTTCTTTCGCTTTTTTTCTGGTTCATAATCTAAGAAGAAATCTTTATGAAAAACTCAACTCAATATAAAATAAAATTTTGCTAATGATTTTTTAAATATTTTCTTGAATCTTAAAAAATTATTAAATAATATTTAGTCACCTCGGTTTTGATTTAATACAGTTTCGTCTTTTTTTCCAGTTTAAAATTTCGCAATGGCACTGAATTGAATGCGATGTTAGAAACGATAGTTGGCTTGTTCTTAATTGGCACCTTCAAAAAATAATTTTTATGCAAATACAATATTTAACAAGTTAAAGAGATTTTTTTATCATTAGAATAATTATTTAAAATATTTTCTAAATATTTATTTTATTTCAAAAATTATTTTATACTTTATTTTTTATTTATTATTTAATTAAAATGCAAATATATATTTTAAAACTATTAGGAAAAAATTATTTAAAAAATTCTTAGAAAATGAAGATTCATTGTACAAGTACCTCAGAACAAGACGAAACTTTTTTGCAATTATCAACTAATTCTAACGGTGCTTTAAATTTAGACTCTGGCATACAAGGAAATTTGCTTCCAGCACCTGCCTTTTTTTCTTTCACATTTGAAGAATTGGTGTCATTATTACTTTTCGATGTAAAAGTTTGAGATGCTCTCATCTTTCTAGTTTTCTTCAAGAAGTCTTGATCGTAATCGCTAGCTTGACTATCTATGTCTGAATGTAAAAGTGCTTCCAGTAGCTTGTCTTTTCCTTTTTTATAGTCATCTATATTGAAAATTAATATTTAATAAATAATAATTTATTATTATTTATTTAGTTTTTTATTTATTTATTTTATTTTTTTATTTGTGTCAACAACAAAAATACATCTTTCAATATATATTAAAATAAATAATAATAATAAAAATAAATATGACTTTATTCTAAAGTCTTAAAAACTTATTTTGAAATAGATAATTTTATTTATATGTATATATATATATTTTATTTTTACATTTTATATAATAAATATACCTGTTTGATACTTTATTTCTTTTACAAGACTACTATTCCATTGTTCTTCCATTTCGTTGAGCTTGAACACGGCTGTATTGTATTTAATTTTATCTTCTACAGAAAGTAAAAAGCAAAAAACTTGTTTGTCTTCATTTTCTACGATCCATTTGGAGGCTACTAATCGTGGTTTCTCCTCCCCATCTAATCATATCACACTGTAATTCGGAATCGATATCGACATAGCTAACAAATTCTTAGTAAATAAAATACAATTTGATCGAAAAAATTTTCTCAGATGTCAACAAATGGATGATAAATTATGTGTGAATCTGTCATTCACTTCTATTTAACAATTGAATGATGATTGTTAAAAACTGAACTGAGTAACATTAGCAACGAATCTTTTTTCTTTCAAAAACAAATGTCAATCTTATTTTTCAATATTCTATAGAATAAATATTTTTAAAGCTTTAAATATTGAACTATTGCTATAAATAAAAAATTTGTACTTTGATTTTTTAATATTTTCAAAGATTATTTATTATAATTTATAACAGAACACTAATATCTGTATTTAATGTTTGTTGGATTTCACTCGTAGAATATTTTTAAAAATTATAATTATAAATAATGTAAGTAAAACTGTAATTAATTAATTTAATTTATTTTATTTTTATTTTTTATTTAATTTATTTAATATTTATTTATTTTAAACGTAGTTTAAAATTATTTTTCATATAAATAAGTAAAATTAATATTTGTTTCCTTAAAATTTATTTAAAATATTTTTTAATTTATATACTGATATTTATTAGTTTGAATTAATTACTTACATTGTGAAACAATAAATACAATGATATTTTACGTACCTATTTAATAACTAAACTTTTTTTATCTTCGGTATTATTATTATTATTATTATTATTATTTTTTTTTGCTTAGGAAATTTTGGGAAATCTGCCTACAGATACCTTGGACTCCGCACTCCAAGGTTATGTGGGGTTGGTGTGATAAAACAAAAGGAAATAAAAAAAATTGAAAAATAAATATATAAAATAGTAAATTTAATAAACTGGCGACCTACTGCCAGCCCGACCCACTAAAACCCGTAACCCTTCTTCTGGAGCCCTTTACCCTCCCTCGGAACTGTCGTAAGACTTTAGCCTTCGAGGGTGGCGCTCCAACTCTGTCGCTAATGCGACCTTCTGCTTTTTTCTGCGGTTATCCTGCGTTAATAGTTAAAAATTTAAAACTATTTCAATATAAAGCGGAATTAACAGCACAACAATAATTAAAAATAACAAATGTGTAATTAAGTGTAAAAAGTCAGAAGATAAAATTATAAACGAATATATAAAAAAAGGAAAAAATAAACGCGTATAAAAAATTGAAAACATAAAACTGTACAAAGATGAAAAAAAAAAAAAAAAAAAAAAAAACCATAAACAATAAAAAAATGTATAAGGACAAATAAATCACAAAATAAATTAATAAAAAACAAACGAATAAATTAAAAGCTGTTTAAATTACGCTTTTTGGCGGCCGTCGAGATCCTTCATCGACATAACCGAGATTATGAAGTTCTCGACTTGCCGCCAATTCTCCTCTGACTGGGTCATCAGCGATACCATGTTCTCCGGTGTAACTTGACTGTTTACACCTTCGAACATGGCCTGCCTCTCCAAGTCCCATTTCTTGCATGAGAAGAGGGTGTGCTCCGCGTTGTCCTCACGGAACTGGCAATATGCACACACCTCGTCCTCGCGTAATTTAAAGCGGCACAGGTACGAGTTAAAACACCCGTGACCTGTGAGCGCCTGAGTCAGATAATAGGAGACTTCTCCATGCTTTCGGTTTATTCAGGTGGTGAGTGTTGGAATCAGACGATAGGTCCATCTGCCCTTTTCCTCCCCATCCCATCTGTCCTGCCATGTCTCGATAAGTCTGTTTCTCGCGTATTTGCGGATGCGGTCCTTGCTAGGTCTTTCTTCCTCTGGGTACTCGGGATTATTTCTTCTTTTAAAAAGAAGAAATACTTCCTCCCTTTCCCTTGCCATAAGATCTGCCGGCGGGACACTTGCAAGGACTTGCACAGCACTCGTCGAGACCGTCTTATACGCAGAGACGATACGGGTAGTAACACATCTCTGCGCAGACAGCATATTATCGCAAATGGTTTTGCTTCTTGTTTTAAGTGAGGGAGCCCACGCTGCTGCTGCGTAAAACAGCTTAGCGTGGGCAACACTAACCACCAGTCTCCTTTTCCTTTCACGTGGTCCGCGAACGTTTGGCATAAGTCGTGCCAAGTCTGACGCACACTTTATCGCCTTATTCAAGGCCGTCGCTATATGGTAATGGAAGTTTAACCTTCCATCGAGCTCCACTCCTAAATACTTAATATGATTACTCCACTTGACCTCGAATTCGTCTATCACGATTCGTGGGAAACTATAACCACGTCTGTCTGTGACGAGCAGAGCTTCGGTTTTTTCCAAGGCCATTTGAAGACCTCTGGCATCCAACCAGCTTTTAACTCGCCGCAGACATTCGTTCACCAATGTCCCAAGGGCTTCCTCGCTTTCGGCTGAGCACACGACCAACGCATCGTCCGCAAAGCCGATGATGACCGCGCCTTCAGGTAGACCCATTCGCAGGAAGTTATCATAGGATACATTCCACACGAATGGTCCCACCCTCGAGCCTTGGGGGGCACCACTTTGCATCTCTTCCTTCAGAGTCCAGTTGTCCCCCTCATATATTACCCACCTGTCGCTAAGATAATCATTCATTATCCGCAACAATTAGGGCGGTATTCCCTTCTCCATCATCGACTGGATGAGATCTTTCCATCGTGCGGAGTTAAACGCGTTACGTATGTCAATAGCCACCAATGCACAGAAGCCCTTCTTCTTCTTTGGTCCCAATTTGTTTTTTCCCGCTTTGGCTATGTCCACAACTGCCTGAATGGCATCAACCGTGGACCTGCCTTTGCGGAAACCAAATTGGTAATCGGATAGACTATTCTCTCCGGTCAAATGGGTTTGCATTCTCTGCAGAACCATATCCTCTAGAAGTTTACCCATCGTATCTAACAGGCAAATAGGCCTGTACGACGAGACTTTATCCAGAGGTTTTTCGCCTTTTCTTAGGAGAACTAGCCTCTGGCGCTTCCAGTCGCGGAAGAACTCTCCTTTCTGAAGGCAAAGATTGAAACATCGGAGCAGAATCTGGGGTGAAGTGTCGATAACCAATTTTAGGATCTCGTTACTTATCCCATCGATTCCAGGCGCCTTGCCTGTTTTCAATCTTCTACCTGCATTTCTCAATTCTGTAAGAGTGAAGAGTTCCTCCTCACCGACTTCGCAGGTACTCCAGTCCTTCCTAACCCACGGTTCTGCAGGAGGAAATAGAGCTTTTATAATCCTTCTGACCCAATCTGGATTGTCCAGGCCGAAGGTCTTTTGCCTCGTTCCTAATTTCTTAGTAACGATTTTAAAAGCCAGACCCCATGGGTCCTTCTCGACTTCATCAATTAGGTCTTTCCAGCAACGGCGTTGTGACGCTCGAGTCTCTTTTTTCAGGCTTTTCTTGGCCTCCTTAAATACTTCCTTTAGCAAAGGATCTCCCTTAGAACGGGTATAATTCCTTCTAGCTTTGAAGCACGCTTTCCGCAAGGAGGCCAGCGCATCCGACCACCAGTGCACCGAGCTTTTACGTGAAGCGGTACACCTGCGACGCGGCATAGATGCATCGCAGGCAGCGGTGATGGTTTTCCTCACCGCTCGTACCTCTGCATCCAGGGTATTTGGCCTCTGCACCCAACCCAATTCCTCAATGAGGCAAGATTCTTCCAGGGATCGGACAAATTTCTCCTTATCGATATTTTTATATTCCAGGAGAGGCGTTTTCGACACGGTGCTTCCTGTCTTCCACCATTTCCTGTGTCTCCCACTGAGACTGAAAACTCGATGTACTGGTGGTCACTTGCGGTATACTCCTCAGAGACTCGCCATTCGTTTATGCGTCTGAATAGAGGAGATGATGCAATCGTAAGATCAATGATCGATCCAATTGCACCCCTCCGAAACGTCCATGTCCTTCCCCGGTTCACAATCGTTAAATTGCTCCTGGAGACCATTTCTCCGATCACTCTGCCTCTTTTATCGAGCCTCGACTCGCCCCACTCCGGCGACTTAGCATTAAAATCTCCGGTGACGAGTACATCCAACCTGGATCCTCTAAGGCTCGACTCGAGTTGCCGAATGTCAGCTTCAAAGTCCGTCAGTGCATCGTTTGGCGAGAAGTAGCAGCTGTACATACGTATGCCCGCAACCTCTACCCAAACGAATCCACTGCTCGTCTCCAGATACCTGGCAACCCGCAGCTCAGGATTGCACACTTGAACAGCGGCCCTACCTGATTTATCCTGGTACCAAGGAGCGAGGTCGTTTTTCCTGTGTTGCTCGCTGCAGAACAGGATGTCGATCCCTTTTTCCTTGACCGTCTGCATCAGGAGGGCCTGCGCCGTCCTGCAGGTGTGCAGGTTGACCTGCAGAAACTTTAAGGGTTTGCCTTTTTAAGCCTCTGCAGCAATTCCCTGTAAACCGGACAAGAGCTTTTCCCGGATATATGGACAATATCTGTCTTTCATAAATCTGTGCATGTTAAGCACTTAGGTTGTTCGACAGAACAGTTCTTTGCCATGTGACCCTCACCGCCGCATCTCCGACAGTTTTTAGTTCTGTCGGGGCCTTTGCATGATCGGGTCACGTGTCCATATGTAAGGCACTTTAGGCACCTCACAACTTCCAGATGCTCTCTGACTTGGACGTTTAGCCATCCTATTCTCACTTTGCCGATCTTGAGCAGAGTCTGACTATCAGCCTCTGCCAGGCGGACCAACGCAACTTTTGTGCCACTAAAACGTGGCAGAAGTCTGCACACTATGTCCGTGTCAGGCTTCCCCAATTTCTCCCTCAAAACTAAAACTACATCCTCCTCAGTCGTAGTTTCATCAAGGCCGTTCAATTCCAGACACCTCTTATCTACAAGAGCCGTAACCTCGACCCTACCATGTGAGGCCGAGGCCAGAGCCCCCGCAAACTTCAAGGTGTCACCGCCCTTTCTCACAACGAGGAGAACATCTTTATTGAGTGCCCTCCTGATCCTGAGAACCTCAATATTGGACTCTTCAGGCCTTACAGAGCGTTTCATTTCAGTCACGATCTCAGCGATAGCCTTTGGGTTTTTCGCTGAGATCCTTACTGCCTCTGTATTTCTCGGCTTTGAAGGATACTTTTGGAGCTCCTTCTCTTGTTTCTTTTTTAAGGCCTTCTTTTTGGCCTTTGCCTTTTTATCGATGACAGCGGCAAAGCCGTCGCCATCCACTGTGTCATCCTTTGAGCTAACTGAAGCGTAAGTCTCTTTGACTTCTTTCTCGGCTTTTTCTCCACTACCTGGCTTTAACGGAAGGGTTTGCGCAGGTACTTCCTCGCATTTCCTCTTCTCAGACTGGCCATCAGGATGTGGACTCGCTTCTGAAACATTCCCGCTTCTCCGGCGCTTTCTATCATTAGTTGCACCGCTCGGACTCGCCGCAGCACGCCTCTGTGATGGTGATACAGAGTTTGCGTTTGTTGGCTCTGGGATTATGAAGGGCTCGGGGATAAATCGCATGTTCCTGCGAATTATTTCGTGCACCTTTCCTAACGCCACCATTCCGTCCTGGACGTCCTTGCCAATGTTTTTCTGCTTTTTGCAGGCCCGCCACATACCCTAGAGTATTTTAGGCATTAGTTCGACCTGCTCTACAACATTTTTTTGGAAACTGTTAAGTCCCTTCTCCGCAGAATTTTCGTTTTGGCCCCCCCCAAAATCCGTGGGGCCTGCGACGGTCTTTGAAAGACCGACGGGAGTATTGTCCCCTTGCGGGGTTCCTCCTTGGGGTAATTCATTTACACTTTGACTCATCTTCATTAATTTTTGGTTTTTTTTATCAGGGAACCACCCTGTTGGTTGTCCTTTAGTGAAAAGCCCCGCCACCACGGCAAGGTCTACCGAACATATCCAAGATGACAGTCGTGTCTGGCAGCGAACCCACTTCTCCCAACTCATCAAAGAAATCAATCATGTCTGGCAGTGGACCCACTTCTCCCAACCCATCAAAGAAATCAATGATGTTCGGCAGCGGATCCACTTCTCCCAGCACATCAAAGAAATCAATGACATTTGGCAGTGGATCCGCTTCTCCCAGCAAGTAAAAGACATCGATGATGTTCGGTAGTGGACAACCATCGGCGGGGATTATTATTATTATTATTATTATTATTATTATTATTATTATTATTATTATTTTTTTTTTTTTTTTTTTTTTTTGGTTAGGGACTTTTGGGAAATCTGCCTACAGATACCTTGGATTCCGCACTCCAAGGTTATGTGGGGTTGGTATGATAAAAAAAAACAAAAAGAAATATAAAAAAAGAAAAATAAATAAATGTTATAATAAATTTAACAAACTGTCGACCTACCACCAGCATGACCCACTAAAACCCGTAACCCTTCTTTTGGAGCCCTTTACCCTCCCTCGGAACTGTTGTAAGACTTTAGCCATCGAGGGTGGCGCTCCAACTCTGTCGCTAATGCGACCTTCTTCTTCTCTCTGCGGTTTTCCTGCGTCCATAGTTAAAAATTTAAAACTATTTCAATATAAAAGCGGAATTAACAGCACAACAATAATAAAAAAAAATGTTTAATCAAGTGTAAACAGTCAAAAGATAAAATTGCAAACGGATATATAAAAAAAATTAAAAAAAATAATAAACGCGTATATAATATTAAAAACATAAAACGGAATAAATTAAAATTGTATAAGGACAAATAAATCACAAAATAAATTAATAAAAAACAAACAAATAAATTAAAAGCTGTTTAAATTACGCTTTTTGGCGGCCGTCGAGATCCTTCCTCGACATAACCGAGATTATGAAGTTCTCGACTTGCCGCCAATTCTCCTCTGACTGGGTCATCAGCGATACCATGTTCTCCGGTGTAACTTGACTGTTTACACCTTCGAACATGGCCTGCCTCTCCAAGTCCCATTTCTTGCATGAGAAGAGGGTGTGCTCCGCGTTGTCCTCACGGAACTGGCAATATGCACACACCTCGTCCTCGCGTAATTTAAAGCGGCACAGGTACGAGTTAAAACACCCGTGACCTGTGAGCGCCTGAGTCAGATAATAGGAGACTTCTCCATGCTTTCGGTTTATTCAGGTGGTGAGTGTTGGAATCAGACGATAGGTCCATCTGCCCTTTTCCTCCCCATCCCATCTGTCCTGCCATGTCTCGATAAGTCTGTTTCTCGCGTATTTGCGGATGCGGTCCTTGCTAGGTCTTTCTTCCTCTGGGTACTCGGGATTATTTCTTCTTTTAAAAAGAAGAAATACTTCCTCCCTTTCCCTTGCCATAAGATCTGCCGGCGGGACACTTGCAAGGACTTGCACAGCACTCGTCGAGACCGTCTTATACGCAGAGACGATACGGGTAGTAACACATCTCTGCGCAGACAGCATATTATCGCAAATGGTTTTGCTTCTTGTTTTAACTGAGGGAGCCCACGCTGCTGCTGCGTAAAACAGCTTAGCGTGGGCAACACTAACCACCAGTCTCCTTTTCCTTTCACGTGGTCCGCGAACGTTTGGCATAAGTCGTGCCAAGTCTGACGCACACTTTATCGCCTTATTCAAGGCCGTCGCTATATGGTAATGGAAGTTTAACCTTCCATCGAGCTCCACTCCTAAATACTTAATATGTTTACTCCACTTGACCTCGAATTCGTCTATCACGATTCGTGGGAAACTATAACCACGTCTGTCTGTGACGAGCAGAGCTTCGGTTTTTTCCAAGGCCATTTGAAGACCTCTGGCATCCAACCAGCTTTTAACTCGCCGCAGACATTCGTTCACCAATGTCCCAAGGGCTTCCTCGCTTTCGGCTGAGCACACGACCAACGCATCGTCCGCAAAGCCGATGATGACCGCGCCTTCAGGTAGTCCTATTCGCAGGAAGTTATCATAGGATACATTCCACACGAATGGTCCCACCCTCGAGCCTTGGGGGGCACCACTTTGCATCTCTTCCTTCAGAGTCCAGTTGTCCCCCTCATATATTACCCACCTGTCGCTAAGATAATCATTCATTATCCGCAACAAGTAGGGCGGTATTCTCTTCTCCATCATCGACTGGATGAGATCTTTCCATCGTGCGGAGTTAAACGCGTTACGTATGTCAATAGCCACCATTGCACAGAAGCCCTTTTTCTTCTTTGGTCCCAATTTCTTTTTTCCCGCTTTGGCTATGTCCACAACTGCCTGAATGGCATCAACCGTGGACCTGCCTTTGCGGAAACCAAATTGGTAATCGGATAGACTATTCTCTCCGGTCAAATGGGTTTGCATTCTCTGCAGAACCATATCCTCTAGAAGTTTACCCATCGTATCTAACAGGCAAATAGGCTTGTACGACGAGACTTTATCCAGAGGTTTTTCGCCTTTTCTTAGGAGAACTAGCCTCTGGCGCTTCCAGTCGCGGAAGAACTCTCCTTTCTGAAGGCAAAGATTGAAACATCGGAGCAGAATCTGGGGTGAAGTGTCGATAACCAATTTTAGGATCTCGTTACTTATCCCATCGATTCCAGGCGCCTTGCCTGTTTTCAATCTTCTACCTGCATTTCTCAATTCTGTAAGAGTGAAGAGTTCCTCCTCACCGACTTCGCAGGTACTCCAGTCCTTCCTAACCCACGGTTCTGCAGGAGGAAATAGAGCTCTTATAATCCTTCTGACCCAATCGGGATTGTCCAGGCCGGGGGTCTTTTGCCTCGTTCCTAATTTCTTAGTAACGATTTTAAAAGCCAGACCCCATGGGTCCTTCTCGACTTCATCAATTAGGTCTTTCCAGCAACGGCGTTGTGACGCTCGAGTCTCTTTTTTCAGGCTTTTCTTGGCCTCCTTAAATACTTCCTTTAGCAAAGGATCTCCCTTAGAACGGGTATAATTCCTTCTAGCTTTGAAGCACGCTTTCCGCAAGGAGGCCAGCGCATCCGACCACCAGTGCACCGAGCTTTTACGTGAAGCGGTACACCTGCGACGCGGCATAGATGCATCGCAGGCAGCGGTGATGGTTTTCCTCACCGCTCGTACCTCTGCATCCAGGGTATTTGGCCTCTGCACCCAACCCAATTCCTCAATGAGGCAAGATTCTTCCAGGGATCGGACAAATTTCTCCTTATCGATATTTTTATATTCCAGGAGAGGCGTTTTCGACCGTAGTTTCATCAAGGCCGTTCAATTCCAGACACCTCTTATTTACAAGAGCCGTAACCTCGGCCCTAATTATTATTATTATTATTATTATTATTATTATTATTATTATTATTATTATTATTATTATTATTATTATTATTATTATTATTATTATTATTATTATTATTATTTGCCTTCATTTTGATTATGATAATTTTTATTATATTGTAATTTACACATTTGATAAATAATTTTCATATAATTAGACTTTGTTTATCTTGTACAGATTGGTATTAAAGAAAGGCAGGCGCTGATGAGCATCATTTATAATTTAATATTGTTTAATTAATTTATCTTATGTCTCAGGATTTTCAATTTAACGTATAAAGCGAAAATTTATTGTAAGTATATATGTAATAATTATAAAAATAACAAGTTGTTCATTTCATGATCATTAAGCTTCCTCAATATAATATATACCAATTGTTTAATTTTTTATTTTAGAATAATTATTTTAAAGTGTTATGATAAAATGTCAAAAAATACAAAATTTCAATTTTTTGTGAAAAATTAAAATATTTATTAATTCTATAAATTTTGATAAAATATATACTTTATATACATGAATCGATTCGTTTTTATGTCAGGAATGCAATTTTGACAACAATTAATAAAAATTTTAATATAGAAAAAAGTTATTTCAAAAAATCCAAAAATTAATTTTTTCAAAAATAAAAAAATTGTTGAAAAAAAATTTTTTTTTAGATATTTTTGAAAATCCTTCTGTCTGATTTTTGGTATTTATGACCGTAATACACCTACAAAATTTTATCAAAATCCATCAAGACGTGTAAGAGAAAATTTGTCCACAAGAATCGGTGACATACACACACACACACACACACACACACATACATACACACATACATCCGGACATTTGTTCCTCTCGACGAATTATATATACTACACTTGAAAATTTGTTAAAATAATTGACTTAAAAAAATTCGGAAATCGACATCACTATAAGGCTTCCTTTATGAGGAAGCAATTCATTTTTATCAGTAAAAAGTAGTTAGGTACTTTCTTCTACTCAATTTTGTTAATTCTAAATTTTTTAAAATTGTTATGCAACCATTTTATTAAATAAATTAGTTTGAATACTAAAACAAAAATAAAATCTATTTTCAGACTAACATAAAATAATTTGAAAGCTGTTTAAAATTATGCCGAAGGAGAAATCGTTATTTTATACTCAAAGACATATTCGTCGGTTACGGCAAAAGCAAACCAACTTCGACTTGAATTCTCAGACCTCTGATTATTTATTGAAAGAATCTACTGATGATGAATCTAGTGATGATGAACCAAATGATTTTGAAAAAAAGGCTAAAGATGATGATTTTCAAATCCTGGATAAAAAAATATTTGATGATACAATGTCAGAAATTAAATTAAATAATTATTGTCCAAGCAGTGGAGATGAAAAAGATTCAAGTGAAAATGAAAAAACTAATTTTGGATATGAATCAAATTCAGGTGTGTTAGAACTCGAAACTGAAAGCGAAGCGGAAATCGAAGCGGAAAGCGAAGCGGAAAGTGAATTAGAATTTGATTTTGAAGAGATAAACAATGAAACTATTGATTCTGACAGCGATGACGAAGAAAATAACAATTCTTTTTCAGAATTTGAGGAATCTGATGAAGAGTCACCAACTGAAAAGCATGAGTCAAAGTTTTTGATAGCATTAAGACTTTGGGCATTGACATTTGAAGTCTCACATGTAGTTCTAACGGCACTTCTAATTTTACTCATACAATTTACAAGTTTTATTTTACCGCGCGATGCCAGAACATTATTACGCACACCGAAAACCACACCGATAAAAATATTAGCAGATGGTGGAGAGTACCACCATTTTGGTTTAAATCGCGCTCTTAAGTCAATGTTAAAAAATTATGAATCAAATGTAGACACAGTTGATTTAATAATTAACATTGACGGTTTACCAATTTCCAAATCACCTGCCAAATCGTTGTGGACAATTATGTGTTCTGATTTTAATACAAAAAATGTATATTTGGTTGGTGCATACTTCGGTAATAGCCATCCTAGTGAATCCAACGATTTCTTGCAAGAATTTACAAATGAAATATCAAACTTTTGTATTCATGGCTTCAATTATAATGGAAAAAACTATAATGTCAAATTTTCAGCCTTCGTTTGTGACGTACCAGCCAAAAAATTAGTTTTAAAGGTGAAAGGTCACACAGGATACAACAGCTGTCCGACTTGTGAAATCAAGGGAGAAGGGATTCGACCTAAAAATTGGAGAAACAAAAAGAAAAGGATGAAGAAAAGAGTATGTTTTCCAGGTATTGGTCCATTTAAAGCTAGAACTGACGAAAAATTTAAAAATCATGAATACAAAGGTACCTATCAAGAAAACACCCAATCAATTTTTAGTAGGATTCCTGGCTTTGGCCCAGTGACTGACGTTCCACGTGACTACATGCATCAAGTTTTACTTGGCATTCAAAAAAAACTTATTTGGTTATGGTTATTCGGCCCTTCACATGTTAAATTAAAAGAAGAAAAAATAAATCGAATTACTGAAAAACTTTTGGAAATGAGAAAAACTCAAACATCTGATTTTAATAGACGACTTAGGTCAATAAGGGATTTTAAAAATTGGAAAGCGACCGAATTTAGAAATTTTTTAATATATAGCGGTCCAGTTATATTGCAAGATATTTTGGAGGAAAAAATGTACAAAAATTTCCTGTCTCTTCACGTCGCTATAACAATATTGTCTAGTTCAATTTACGTAAAGAATTCGGAAAACATTGACTATGCTCATGAACTTTTACAATACTTTATTGGAACTTTTGAACAAATTTACGGTAACGTTTTCATGTCACACAACTTCCATAATCTCTTACATCTTTGTGATGATGTAAGAAAATACGGCTGCTTGGATTCTTTTAGCTCATTTAGATTTGAAAATTATATGACTAATATAAAAAGAAAATTGCGAAGAAAACATAAACCACTACAACAACTTTCGAGAAGATATAGTGAAATGGAAGCTATGGATAACATGAATTCTGCAAACATAACTGCAAAATGTCATTTGCAACGTGTTCACTCTAATGGACCAATACCTGGAAAAATAGAAAATATTAATAATCAATACGAACGAATAGAACTAAAATCTTTTACAATTGATTCTAGAAACTCAAAAATAATTGTGTTTTACTTCAAAATAACAGTAATCTTTGCATTCTACTATATTAACTACTACTATAAAAACTATTAACTAGTTATAGTTATAGTTATATATTAACTACTATATTAAAACATTTTCTTAATAGGAAAAGAACTTACAGCAATTGGAGATTTATACAAGGAACCACTAAAATCAAGTTTATTAAACATTAAAACAGTGTCGAATAAGGTCAATAATTTTTCCATTTGGCGTTTGCAAGACGTAAAAGCAAAACTGTGGAGAATGAAAAGAAGAAACTTGTCAGTTACTTTTCCAGTACTCCACACAATGTTGGGAAATTAATAACTTAAATATTAATTCGTAGGTATTATATAAAAAATAAATAATAAATAAAACAATGACCTTATAAATTAAATTTCTAGAAATATATATTTTTATTCCAGAATTCCACAGAGTAAAATTCATTCAATCTGTGGATAACCTTTATTTAAAAACAGATAGCAAGATATTTTCTAAGTATATTTTCGAGGCAAGAAGAATACAACAAAAAACAATTTATTTTATTCATGCGATTTCTTAAAATTGCAAAATATAAAGAATATTTTCTGAATTTAGTTTTACTTTTTATTATATGCAGAAATGTACAAAATTCATATTTAATAATTATAAACTTGCAGTTTAAATTTTTGCTCTAAATTAATTTCTGAATTATAATTTATATACCTTTGTGTAAATAGTTAAAATTAATGCAAATATGTATTTACAATACAAATAAATTATATATGTATATTATATATGTATAATAAATAAAAAAAATTGTTAAGATTATTTAAAATCTTTTAGCATAAAAATTTGTTAATTTAAAAATATGATTAAGTCTGAAGCTATTTTATTATTTAATATATTTTTCTGAATCATTAAATTTCTAAATTAAATAAAAATTATGATATATATTTACAAAACTATTTATAATGAAAACAAAAAAGTAATTTAACAATGACATAAAAATTTATTATTACAAAATTATCCTAGCTGAATATTACAGAAATTTACAATAGAATATTGCAAAAATATTTCCTGGAATTTTTTCAAAAAAATTAACTGGAATATTACTGGAATGTTCCTAGGAATTTTTTCAAGCAAATTAACTGGAATATTCCTGGAATATTCCTAGGAATATACAAGGAGTGTTCCGTAGATATATTTTTGGTATATTCCACGGGAACATTCCTAATATATTTTGTATTCATTATTTTCGAATATTCCTATTAAATATTCCTACAATATTCCATTCAAATATTCCAGTTAGAGGACTATAGAAATATAGAAATATAAAAATATTAAATATATATTTATATATTTATATTTATAAATATATAAATATAAATATAGGAATATAGAAATCTATATTCCTGGAATGTGGATGGAATATTTCTCGGCAATGTTCTTAATATTTCTGTGGAATATTCCAGGAATATGGATGGAATATTCCGTGCTATTTGGGTAATACCTTCTCATGTGATAAGAATGTAAAAAAATTTAGTTTTTTGACAGTTTTTAAAAAATAACTCGAAAAGTTTTGGGTTTAGCAAAAAGTTGTCAACAGCAAAGTTGTAGCTGATGCAAAACCGGGAAAAAAAGTCTGTGGTAGCAAAATAGCATATGCAATAATGTCGGAGACAATGGAGTCGGAATATTGAATTTTTTTTTCGAAAAAGCGCACAAAAAATATAAATAGAAAGTGGTTTTTTCGAAAATTACGACATTTTTGTGTACAATTATGTTTTTCGAGTATTTTAGTGTGAGAATATGTCAAAATCAATTAACTGACTTTTATTCCTTTCAAAAAATTCGATTTTCAGTGTTATTTTAAGATTTTTACATTCTCATCACATGAGAAAGTATTAGTTTTGGTCGAAAATTGACTTTTGCTAATTTTATGAAATCTTTACGTTTTGAGGTCCCCTGAACCCGAAAAACATGGTCCGGCGAGTCCGTCTGTCTGTATGTATGTCCGTCTGTAGACCAAAATGTTGTAAGCACAATAACTTTTGAAAATCTTATATGATCGTCTTTAAATTTAACACACTTAAAGTTGGTGTAAAAATGAAGGTTAAGTTCGTTAACTAGCCATTTTTGTTAAAAACTACAAAAACTACGGTAGTTTCAAAATTTTAAAAACTCAATTTTTTCAAATTTCAGAATTTTTAACTTTATTTTATTTTAGATTAGAAAAATACAAACAACTTTTCACTACAACATTTTTTCATAGAAACTCAATTTTCGAAGTTATAGTCTCTTAAATGGTCAAAAAAACTAAAAAAATCTTAAAATAACACTGAAAATCGGATTTTTTGAAAGGAATAAAAGTCAGTCAATTGATTTTGACATATTCTCACCCTAAAATACTTGAAAAATATACTTGTACAGAAAAAAGTCGTAATTTCCGGAAAAACCACTCTATATATATATTTTTTGTGCGCTTTTTTGACTAAAAATCGATATTCCGACTCAATTATCTCCGAATCTATTCTGAATGAAATCTTGCTGCTAGAGACTTTTTTTCTCGTCTCATCCTCAGCTACAACTTTGCCTCAGCTACATTTTTTCGCCAAACCCTATACTTTTCGAGTTATTTTGAAAAAAAGTAATTTTTATTACATTCTCATCACATGAGAAAGTATTAGTTTTGGTCGAAAATTGACTTTTGCTAATTTTATGAAATCTTTACGTTTTGAGGTCCCCTGAACCCGAAAAAAATGGTCCGGCAAGTCCGTCTGTCTGTGTGTCTGTCTGTCTGTCTGTATGTATGTCCGTCTGTAGACCAAAATGTTGTAAGCACAATAACTTTTGAAAATCTTATCTGATCGTCTTTAAATTTAACACACTTAAAGTTGGTGTAAAAATGAAGGATAAGTTCGTTAACCAGCCATTTTCGTCAAAAACTACAAAAACTACGGTAGTTTCAAAATTTTGAAAACTCAATTTTTTCAAATTTCAGAATTTTTAACTATATTTTATTTTAGATTAGAAAAATACAAACAACTTTTCTCTACAACATTTTTTCATAGAAACTCAATTTTCGAAGTTATAGTCTCTTAAATGGTCAAAAAAACTAAAAAAATCTTAAAATAACACTGAAAATCGAATTTTTTGAAAGTAATAAAAGTCAGTCAATTGATTTTGACATATTCTCACCCTAAGATACTTGAAAAATATACTTGTACACAAAAAAGTCGTAATTTTCGGAAAAACCACTCTATATATATTTTTTTGGTGCGCTTTTTTGACTAAAAATCGATATTCCGACTCAAATATCTCCGAATCTATTCTGAATGGAATCTTGCTACTCGAGACTTTTTTTCTCGTCTTATCCTCAGCTACAACTTTGCTGTAGACATCATTTCGCCAAACCCTATACTTTTCGAGTTATTTAAAAAAAAAGTAATTTTTATTACATTCTCATCACATGAGAAAGTATTAGTTTTGGTCGAAAATTGACTTTTGCTAATTTTATGAAATCTTTACGTTTTGAGGTCTTCTGAACCCGAAAAACATGGTCCGGCGAGTCCGTCTGTCTGTGTGTCTGTCTGTCCGTCTGTCTGTATGTATGTCCGTCTGTAGACCAAAATGTTGTAGGCACAATAACTTTTGAAAATCTTATCTGATCGTCTTTAAATTTAACACACTTAAAGTTGGTGTAAAAATGAAGGTTAAGTTCGTTAACCAGCCATTTTCGTTAAAAACTACAAAAACTACGGTAGTTTCAAAATTTTAAAAACTCAATTTTTTCAAATTTCAGAATTTTTAACTTTATTTTATTTTAGATTAGAAAAATACAAACAACTTTTCTTCACAACATTTTTTCATAGAAACTCAATTTTCGAAGTTATAGTCTCTTAAATGGTCAAAAAAACTAAAAAAATCTTAAAATAACACTGAAAATCGAATTTTTTGAAAGGAATAAAAGTCAGTCAATTGATTTTGACATATTCTCACCCTAAAATACTTGAAAAATATACTTGTACACAAAAAAGTCGTAATTTCCGGAAAAACCACTCTATATATATATTTTTTGTGCGCTTTTTTGACTAAAAATCGATATTCCGACTCAATTATCTCCGAATCTATTCTGAATGAAATCTTGCTGCTAGAGACTTTTTTGCTCGTCTCATCCTCAGCTACAACTTTGCCTCAGCTACATTTTTTCGCCAAACCCTATACTTTTCGAGTTATTTTGAAAAAAAGTAATTTTTATTACATTCTCATCACATGAGAAAGTATTAGTTTTGGTCGAAAATTGACTTTTGCTAATTTTATGAAATCTTTACGTTTTGAGGTCCCCTGAACCCGAAAAAAATGGTCCGGCAAGTCCGTCTGTCTGTGTGTCTGTCTGTCCGTCTGTCTGTATGTATGTCCGTCTGTAGACCAAAATGTTGTAAGCACAATAACTTTTGAAAATCTTATCTGATCGTCTTTAAATTTAACACACTTAAAGTTGGTGTAAAAATGAAGGTTAAGTTCGTTAACCAGCCATTTTCGTTAAAAACTACAAAAACTACGGTAGTTTCAAAATTTTGAAAACTCAATTTTTTCAAATTTCAGAATTTTTAACTTTATTTTATTTTAGATTAGAAAAATACAAACAACTTTTCTCTACAACATTTTTTCATAGAAACTCAATTTTCGAAGTTATAGTCTCTTAAATGGTCAAAAAAACTAAAAAAATCTTAAAATAACACTGAAAATCGAATTTTTTGAAAGGAATAAAAGTCAGTCAATTGATTTTGACATATTCTCACCCTAAAATACTTGAAAAATATACTTGTACACAAAAAAGTCGTAATTTCCGGAAAAACCACTCTATATATATATATTTATGTGTGCTTTTTTGACTAAAAATCGATATTCCGACTCAATTATCTTCGAATCTATTCTGAATGGAATCTTGCTACTAGAGACTTTTTTTCTCGTCTCATCCTCAGCTACAACTTTGCTGTAGACATCATTTCGCCAAACCCTATACTTTTCGAGTTATTTTGAAAAAAAGTAATTTTTATTACATTCTCATCACATGAGAAAGTATTAGTTTTGGTCGAAAATTGACTTTTGCTAATTTTATGAAATCTTTACGTTTTGGGGTCCCCTGAACCCAAAAAACATGGTCCGGCGATAGTGTCTGTCTGTCTGTATATCAAAAATTTTGTTCCCACGATAACTCTTGAAAAACTTATCCGATCCTTTTTTAAATTTAACACCCTTAAAGTTGGTGCAAAAATGAAAGCTAAGTTCGTAAACTAGCTATTTTCGTCAGACACTACTTTTTTTTTTTTTTTAAGTTTTTGGGTCAATTAGCTTAGGGATCTTTCACAAATGATGTCACGTTTTTGGGGGCAGGGAAGGGGTCTCTACTAAACGTGACACAATGTATTTTTGCAAGTGAAATTGCATGAAGTAGCGTGACAGTGTAGGGGGGGTCTAAAATCCCGAAAAATTGCGTGACATCATTTGTGAACGCTCCCTTAACTGTGTTAAAGAATTTGTTATTGATTTTGTAAAATGTTATAACTTGTATAAAAATCCGTTGTTATCAACAACTTGATAATAATACTTTAAAAATATTTTAGCTGCTTCTGCAAATCATGTTTCTGCTAAGAGAGTTAGTATAATTAAAAATAACTTCACAATTTTAATCATCAAGATCAAAAATTAGAGTTGTGCAAAAAGCTTGAAGCTTGATTGAGCTTTTTCGAGCTTTTCATTTTTCGAGCCGAGCCGAGCTGTGTAAAAAGCTCGAATAGTTTCGAGTACTCGAATTCACTCTAGTGCTCAGATTTAATCGAGTCCTCGAATTTACCCGAGAACTCGAATTTTTCGATTTCTTGAAGTTACTCAAGTACTCGGATATGTCGAGTACATGATACATCGAGCCGGCTTAGGTTTGGCTCGCATCGACACTTCAAGCTTTTTGCACATCTCTACCAAAAATATACATTTTAATCCACTTAATCTTGCAATCATCAGCAAACAAAAACATCCCAGGAGGAAAAGTCGGACGAATGTCGGAGTTTACAACCGCCTGGGATCCGCGCCCGTGCGGACCGCCAGTACCGATTCGGATCCCAAAATTCAACCGGCGTTGAACAGATTAGGCTCAGAATTTTGGATCCGCCTTTCTACTTTCGTCAGTACTGGCGTGGTACTGGATTTGTTCCGCCTGCGGATTTCATTCTTCTACGGGCGTCGGAAGAATGACGGATGTTAGGTCTGTACTGACTCGGTGCTGGGGCGGATCCGACTGCGGATCTCGTCATTTATTGTTATAGTTCACATTATCAGTATAATCATAAATTTATTTTATTATATATATCATAGCTAATTAATTATTACAATAACTAATTGCATTTATTATAATAATATTATTATTATTGTGCATTCAAATTTCATTCAATTATTAATAATTACGTAATAAAATATTAAAAAATATAATAATAAAATAACAATTTTAATAAGTTCCTTTTTAAAGGAAATATTAAAATATTCATAAATACCGGTATAACATCAATCCGTATTTGAAAAATGTTTATTGCCGCGTAGTAATTTTACAATTTTCATTTTAGCTAGTGACACTTGAAAGCATTTAAGATTTGAGAGTTCCATGCGAGCGTAGCATAGTGGTTAGCGTGCGTGATTTCGGTGCGTAAATATTCGGTTAGGCGTAGGCTCGTACCCCCAAGCGTTAGGATTTTTCAAATGTGAATATAAAAAAATACCGTTAAGTGTATAAAGAAATGTGTAAAGTCAACTATCAATAAATTGTTATCAGTATTTATCTTTTGCAATTAATTATTATTTTTTTATTGATATTTGTTGAAATTATTATTTTGATCCGAGCCGGTTGTCAGGCGGTAGAATGCCAGCATTGCCAGCGCACATCTGGCTAGGAAATGAAAGATCCGCAGTCGGTACAGTGCCGGGTCCCAGCCGGTTGAATTATACACGGAACGGCTCTTCGCGGCCGGTTACCGGGCGGTAGAATGCCAGTTCCGAGACGGATGGCCAGCCAGCTCCTGGCCAAGTCATCTTTTGGTAGAATACCAGTTCTCGGGCGGTAGGTAGGCGGTTCCCAGCCAGTACCACTACTCCGGCGTCGGTACAGGCGAGGATCCGCGCCGTCTCTAGTAGCAAGATTCCATTCAGAATAGATTCGAAGATAATTGAGTCGGAATATCGATTTTTAGTCAAAAAAGCGCACAAAAATATATATATAGAGTGGTTTTTCCGGAAATTACGACTTTTTTGTGTACAAGTATATTTTTCAAGTATTTTAGGGTGAGAATATGTCAAAATCAATTGACTGACTTTTATTCCTTTCAAAAAATTCGATTTTCAGTGTTATTTTAAGATTTTTTTGACCATTTAAGAGACTATAACTTCGAAAATTGAGTTTCTATGAAAAAATGTTGTAGAGAAAAGTTGTTTGTATTTTTCTAATCTAAAATAAAATAAAGTTAAAAATTCTGAAATTTGAAAAAATTGAGTTTTCAAAATGTTGAAACTACCGTAGTTATTGTAGTTTTTAACGAAAATGTCTGGTTAACGAACTTAACCTTCATTTTTACACCAACTTTAAGTGTGTTAAATTTAAAGACGATCAGATAAGATTTTCAAAAGTTATTGTGCCTACAACATTTTGGTCTACAGACGGACATACATACAGACAGACGGACAGACAGACACACAGACAGACGGACTCGCCGGACCATGTTTTTCGGGTTCAGGGGACCTCAAAACGTAAAGATTTCATAAAATTAGCAAAAGGCAATTTTCGACCAAAACTAATACTTTCTCATGTGATGAGAATGTAATAAAAATTACTTTTTTTCAAAATAACTCGAAAAGTATAGGGTTTGGCGAAATGATGTCTACAGCAAAGTTGTAGCTGAGGATGAGACGAGAAAAAAAGTCTCTAGTAGCAAGATTCCATTCAGAATAGATTCGAAGATAATTGAGTCGGAATATCGATTTTTAGTCAAAAAAGCACACAAAAATATATATATAGAGTGGTTTTTCCGGAAATTACGACTTTTTTGTGTACAAGTATATTTTTCAAGTATTTTAGGGTAAAAAAAAGTCAAAATCAATTGACTGACTTTTATTCCTTTCAAAAAATTCGATTTTCAGTGTTATTTTAAGATTTTTTTAGTTTTTTTGACCATTTAAGAGACTATAACTTCGAAAATTGAGTTTCTATAAAAAAATGTTGTTAAGAAAAGTTGTTTGTATTTTTCTAATCTAAAATAAAATAAAGTTAAAAATTCTGAAATTTAAAAAAATTGAGTTTTCAAAATTTTGAAACTACCGTAGTTTTTGTAGTTTTCAACGAAAATGGCTGGTTAACGAACTTAACCTTCATTTTTACACCAACTTTAAGTGTGTTAAATTTAAAGACGATCAGATAAGATTTTCAAAAGTTATTGTGCTTACAACATTTTGGTCTACAGACGGACATACATACAGACGGACAGACAGACACACAGACAGACGGACTCGCCGGACCATGTTTTTCGGGTTCAGGGGACCTCAAAACGTAAAGATTTCATAAAATTAGCAAAAGTCAATTTTCGACCAAAACTAATACTTTCTCATCTGATGAGAATGTAATAAAAATTACTTTTTTTCAAAATAACTCGAAAAGTATAGGGTTTGGCGAAATGATGTCTACAGCAAAGTTGTAGCTGAGGATGAGACGAGAAAAAAAGTCTCTAGTAGCAAGATTCCATTCAGAATAGATTCGGAGATAATTAAGTCGGAATATCGATTTTTAGTCAAAAAAGCGCACAAAAAATATATATATAGAGTGGTTTTTCCGGAAATTACGACTTTTTTGTGTACAAGTATATTTTTCAAGTATTTTAGGGTAAAAAAAAGTCAAAATCAATTGACTGACTTTTATTCCTTTCAAAAAATTCGATTTTCAGTGTTATTTTAAGATTTTTTTAGTTTTTTTGACCATTTAAGAGACTATAACTTCGAAAATTGAGTTTCTATAAAAAAATGTTGTAGAGAAAAGTTGTTTGTATTTTTCTAATCTAAAATAAAATAAAGTTAAAAATTCTAAAATTTAAAAAAAAATTGAGTTTTCAAAATTTTGAAACTACCGTAGTTTTTGTAGTTTTCAACGAAAATGGCTGGTTAACGAACTTAACCTTCATTTTTACACCAAATTTAAGTGTGTTAAATTTAAAGACGATCAGATAAGATTTTCAAAAGTTATTGTGCTTACAACATTTTGGTCTACAGACGGACATACATACAGACAGACGGACAGACAGACACACAGACAGACGGACTCGCCGGACCATGTTTTTCGGGTTCAGGGGACCTCAAAACGTAAAGATTTCATAAAATTAGCAAAAGTCAATTTTCGACCAAAACTAATACTTTCTCATCTGATGAGAATGTAATAAAAATTACTTTTTTTCAAAATAACTCGAAAAGTATAGGGTTTGGCGAAATGATGTCTACAGCAAAGTTGTAGCTGAGGATGAGACGAGAAAAAAAGTCTCTAGTAGCAAGATTCCATTCAGAATAGATTCGGAGATAATTGAGTCGGAATATCGATTTTTAGTCAAAAAAGCGCACAAAAAATATATATATAGAGTGGTTTTTCCGGAAATTACGACTTTTTTGTGTACAAGTATATTTTTCAAGTATTTTAGGGTAAAAAAAAGTCAAAATCAATTGACTGACTTTTATTCCTTTCAAAAAATTCGATTTTCAGTGTTATTTTAAGATTTTTTTTAGTTTTTTTGACCATTTAAGAGACTATAACTTCGAAAATTGAGTTTCTATAAAAAAATGTTGTAGAGAAAAGTTGTTTGTATTTTTCTAATCTAAAATAAAATAAAGTTAAAAATTCTAAAATTTAAAAAAAAATTGAGTTTTCAAAATTTTGAAACTACCGTAGTTTTTGTAGTTTTCAACGAAATAGCTGGTTAACGAACTTAACCTTCATTTTTACACCAACTTTAAGTGTGTTAAATTTAAAGACGATCAGATAAGATTTTCAAAAGTTATTGTGCTTACAACATTTTGGTCTACAGACGGACATACATACAGACAGACGGACAGACAGACACACAGACAGACGGACTCGCCGGACCATGTTTTTCGGGTTCAGGGGACCTCAAAACGTAAAGATTTCATAAAATTAGCAAAAGTCAATTTTCGACCAAAACTAATACTTTCTCATGTGATGAGAATGTAATAAAAATTACTTTTTTCAAAATAACTCGAAAAGTATAGGGTTTGGCGAAATGATGTCTACAGCAAAGTTGTAGCTGAGGATGAGACGAGAAAAAAAGTCTGAAGTAGCAAGATTCCATTCAGAATAGATTCGGAGATAATTGAGTCGGAATATCGATTTTTAGTCAAAAAAGCGCACAAAATATATATATATATAGAGTGGTTTTTCCGGAAATTACGACTTTTTGTGTACAAGTATATTTTTCAAGTATTTTAGGGTGAGAATATGTCAAAATCAATTGACTGACTTTTATTCCTTTCAAAAAATTCGATTTTCAGTGTTATTTTAAGATTTTTTTAGTTTTTTTGACCATTTAAGAGACTATAACTTCGAAAATTGAGTTTCTATGGAAAACTGTTGTAGAGAAAAGTTGTTTGTATTTTTCTAGTCTAAAATAAAATAAAGTTAAAAATTTTGAAATTTAAAAAAATTGAGTTTTCAAAATTTTGAAACTACCGTAGTTTTTGTAGTTTTTAACGAAAATGTCTGGTTAACGAACTTAACCTTCATTTTTACACCAACTTTAAGTGTGTTAAATTTAAAGACGATCAGATAAGATTTTCAAAAGTTATTGTGCCAACAACATTTTGGTCTACAGACGGACATACATACAGACAGACCGACAGACAGACACACAGACAGACGGACTCGCCGGACCATGTTTTTCGGGTTCAGGGGACCTCAAAACGTAAAGATTTCATAAAATTAGCAAAAGTCAATTTTCGACCAAAACTAATACTTTCTCATGTGATGAGAATGTAATAAAAATTACTTTTTTCAAAATAACTCGAAAAGTATAGGGTTTGGCGAAATGATGTCTACAGCAAAGTTGTAGCTGAGGATGAGACGAGAAAAAAAGTCTGAAGTAGCAAGATTCCATTCAGAATAGATTCGGAGATAATTGAGTCGGAATATCGATTTTTAGTCAAAAAAGCGCACAAAATATATATATATATAGAGTGGTTTTTCCGGAAATTACGACTTTTTGTGTACAAGTATATTTTTCAAGTATTTTAGGGTGAGAATATGTCAAAATCAATTGACTGACTTTTATTCCTTTCAAAAAATTCGATTTTCAGTGTTATTTTAAGATTTTTTTAGTTTTTTTGACCATTTAAGAGACTATAACTTCGAAAATTGAGTTTCTATGAAAAACTGTTGTAGAGAAAAGTTGTTTGTATTTTTCTAGTCTAAAATAAAATAAAGTTAAAAATTTTGAAATTTAAAAAAATTGAGTTTTCAAAATTTTGAAACTACCGTAGTTTTTGTAGTTTTCAACGAAAATGGCTGGTTAACGAACATAGACTTCATTTTTACACCAAGTTTATGTCTGTTGAATTGAAAAACGATCCGATATGTTTTTCAAGATTTATCGTGGGAACAACATATTACCGTCTACAGACGGACAGACAGCGGACAGACAGACACACAGACAGACGCACTCGCCGGACCATGTTTTTCGGGTTCAGGGCACCTCAAAACGTAAAGATTTCATAAAATTAGCAAAAGTCAAAATTCGACCAAAACTAATACCTTCTCATGTGATGAGAATGTAAAAAAATTTAGTTTTTTGACAGTTTTTAAAAAATAACTCGAAAAGTTTTGGGTTTAGCAAAATGTTGTCAACAGCAAAGTTGTAGCTGATGCAAAACCGGGAAAAAAAGTCTGTGGTAGCAAAATCGCATATGCAATAATGTCGGAGATAATGGAGTCGGAATATTGAATTTTTTTCAAAAAAGCGCACAAAAAATAAAAATAGAGAGTGGTTTTTCCGAAAATTACGACTTTCTTGTGTACAAGTATATTTTTCAAGTATTTTAGGGTGAGATTATGTCAAAATCAATTGACTGACTTTTATTCCTTTCAAAAAATTCGATTTTCAGTGTTATTTTAAGATTTTTTTAGTTTTTTTGACCATTTAAGAGACTATAACTTCGAAAATTGAGTTTCTATGAAAAAATGTTGTAAAGAAAAGTTGTTTGTATTTTTCTAATCTAAAATAATATAAAGTTAAAAATTCTGAAATTTGAAAAAATTGAGTTTTCAACATTTTGAAACTACCGTAGTTTTTGAAGTTTTTAACGAAAATGGCTGGTTAACGAACTTAACCTTCATTTTTACACCAACTTTAAGTGTGTTAAATTTAAAGACGATCAGATAAGATTTTCAAAAGTTATTGTGCCTACAACATTTTGGTCTACAGACGGACATACATACAGACAGACCGACAGACATACAGACACACAGACAGCCGGACTTACCGATCCATGTTTTTCGGGTTCAGGGGACCTCAAAACGTAAAGATTTCATAAAACTAGCAGAAGTCAATTTTCGACCAAAACTAATACTTTCTCATGTGATGAGAATGTAATAAAAATTACTTTTTTTCAAAATAACTCGAAAAGAATAGGGTTTGGCGAAATGATGTCTACAGCAAAGTTGTAGCTGAGGATGAGACGAGAAAAAAAGTGTAGGATAGCAAGATTCCATTCAGAATAGATTCGGAGATAATTGAGTCGAAATATCGATTTTTAGTCAAAAAAGCGCACCAAAAAAAAATATATAGAGTGGTTTTTCCGGAAATTACGACTTTTTTGTGTACAAGTATATTTTTAAAGTATTTTAGGGTGAGAATATGTCAAAATCAATTGACTGAATTTTACTCCTTTCAAAAAATTCGATTTTCAGTGTTATTTTAAGATTTTTTAAGTTTTTTTGACCATTTAAGAGACTATAACTTCGAAAATTGAGTTTCTATGAAAAAATGTTGTAGAGAAAAGTTGTTTGTATTTTTCTAATCTAAAATAAAATAAAGTTAAAAATTCTGAAATTTGAAAAAATTGAGTTTTCAAAATGTTGAAACTACCGTAGTTTTTGTAGTTTTTAACGAAAATGTCTGGTTAACGAACTTAACCTTCATTTTTACACCAACTTTAAGTGTGTTAAATTTAAAGACGATCAGATAAGATTTTCAAAAGTTATTGTGCCAACAACATTTTGGTCTACAGACGGACATACATACAGACAGACCGACAGACAGACACACAGACAGACGGACTCGCCGGACCATGTTTTTCGGGTTCAGGGGACCTCAAAACGTAAAGATTTCATAAAATTAGCAAAAGTCAATTTTCGACCAAAACTAATACTTTCTCATGTGATGAGAATGTAATAAAAATTACTTTTTTCAAAATAACTCGAAAAGTATAGGGTTTGGCGAAATGATGTCTACAGCAAAGTTGTAGCTGAGGATGAGACGAGAAAAAAAGTCTCTAGTAGCAAGATTCCATTCAGAATAGATTCGGAGATAATTGAGTCGGAATATCGATTTTTAGTCAAAAAAGCGCACAAAATATATATATATATATAGAGTGGTTTTTCCGGAAATTACGACTTTTTGTGTACAAGTATATTTTTCAAGTATTTTAGGGTGAGAATATGTCAAAATCATTTGACTGACTTTTATTCCTTTCAAAAAATTCGATTTTCAGTGTTATTTTAAGATTTTTTTAGTTTTTTTGACCATTTAAGAGACTATAACTTCGAAAATTGAGTTTCTATGAAAAACTGTTGTAGAGAAAAGTTGTTTGTATTTTTCTAGTCTAAAATAAAATAAAGTTAAAAATTTTGAAATTTAAAAAAATTGAGTTTTCAAAATTTTGAAACTACCGTAGTTTTTGTAGTTTTCAACGAAAATGGCTGGTTAACGAACATAGACTTCATTTTTACACCAAGTTTATGTCTGTTGAATTGAAAAACGATCCGATATGTTTTTCAAGATTTATCGTGGGAACAACATATTACCGTCTACAGACGGACAGACAGCGGACAGACAGACACACAGACAGACGCACTCGCCGGACCATGTTTTTCGGGTTCAGGGCACCTCAAAACGTAAAGATTTCATAAAATTAGCAAAAGTCAAAATTCGACCAAAACTAATACCTTCTCATGTGATGAGAATGTAAAAAAATTTAGTTTTTTGACAGTTTTTAAAAAATAACTCGAAAAGTTTTGGGTTTAGCAAAATGTTGTCAACAGCAAAGTTGTAGCTGATGCAAAACCGGGAAAAAAAGTCTGTAGTAGCAAAATCGCATATGCAATAATGTCGGAGATAATGGAGTCGGAATATTGAATTTTTTTCAAAAAAGCGCACAAAAAATAAAAATAGATAGTGGTTTTTCCGAAAATTACGAGTTTCTTGTGTACAAGTATATTTTTCAAGTATTTTAGGGTGAGAATATGTCAAAATCAATTGACTGACTTTTATTCCTTTCAAAAAATTCGATTTTCAGTGTTATTTTAAGATTTTTTTAGTTTTTTTGACCATTTAAGAGACTATAACTTCGAAAATTGAGTTTCTATGAAAAAATGTTGTAAAGAAAAGTTGTTTGTATTTTTCTAATCTAAAATAATATAAAGTTAAAAATTCTGAAATTTAAAAAAATTGAGTTTTCAACATTTTGAAACTACCGTAGTTTTTGAAGTTTTTAACGAAAATGGCTGGTTAACGAACTTAACCTTCATTTTTACACCAACTTTAAGTGTGTTAAATTTAAAGACGATCAGATAAGATTTTCAAAAGTTATTGTGCCTACAACATTTTGGTCTACAGACGGACATACATACAGACAGACCGACAGACATACAGACACACAGACAGCCGGACTTACCGATCCATGTTTTTCGGGTTCAGGGGACCTCAAAACGTAAAGATTTCATAAAACTAGCAAAAGTCAATTTTCGACCAAAACTAATACTTTCTCATGTGATGAGAATGTAATAAAAATTACTTCTTTTCAAAATAACTCGAAAAGTATAGGGTTTAGCGAAATGATGTCTACAGCAAAGTTGTAGCTGAGGATGAGACGAGAAAAAAAGTCTCTGATAGCAAGATTCCATTCAGAATAGATTCGGAGATAATTGAGTCGGAATATCGATTTTTAGTCAAAAAAGCGCACAAAATATATATATATATATATAGAGTGGTTTTTCCGGCAATTACCACTTTTTTGTGTACAAGTATATTTTTCAAGTATTTTAGGGTGAGAATATGTCAAAATCAATTGACTGACTTTTATTCCTTTAAAAAAATTCAATTTTCAGTGATATTTTAGGATTTTTTTAAGTTTTTTTTACAATTTAAGAGACTATAACTTCGAAAATTGAGTTTCTATGAAAAAATGTTGTAAAGAAAAGTTGTTTGTATTTTTCTAGTCTAAAATAAAATAAAGTTAAAAATTCTGAAATTTAAAAAAATTGAGTTTTCAAAATTTTGAAACTACCGTAGTTTTTGTAGTTTTCAACGAAAATGGCTGGTTAACGAACAAGACTTCATTTTTACACCAAGTTTATGTCTGTTGAATTGAAAAACGATCCGATATGTTTTTCAAGAGTTATCGTGGGAACAACATATTACCGTCTACAGACGGACAGACAGACAGCGGACAGATAGACACACAGACAGACGCACTCGCCGGACCATGTTTTTCGGGTTCAGGGCACCTCAAAACGTAAAGATTTCATAAAATTAGCAAAAGTCAAAATTCGACCAAAACTAATACCTTCTCATGTGATGAGAATGTAAAAAAATTTAGTTTTTTGACAGTTTTTAAAAAATAACTCGAAAAGTTTTGGGTTTAGCAAAATGTTGTCAACAGCAAAGTTGTAGCTGATGCAAAACCGGGAAAAAAAGTCTGTGGTAGCAAAATCGCATATGCAATAATGTCGGAGATAATGGAGTCGGAATATTGAATTTTTTTCAAAAAAGAGCACAAAAAATATAAACAGAGAGTGGTTTTTCCGAAAATTACGACTTTTTTGGGTACAAGTATATTTTTCAAGTATTTTAGGGTGAGAAAATTTTTTAAAATCAATTGACTGACTTTTATTCCTTTAAGAAAATTCGATTTTCAGTGATATTTTAGGATTTTTTTATTTTTTTTGACCATTTAAGAGACTATAACTTCGAAAATTGAGTTTCTATGAAAAAATGTTGTAGAGAAAAGTTGTTTGTATTTTTCTAATCTAAAATAAAATAAAGTTAAAAATTCTAAAATTTAAAAAGATTGAGTTTTTAAAATTTTGAAACTACCGTAGTTTTTGTAGTTTTCAACGAAAATGGCTGGTTATCGAACTTAGCCTTCATTTTTACACCAAGTTTAAATGTGTTGAATTTAAAAACGATCCGATAAGTTTTTCAAGAGTTATCGTGGGAACGACATATTACCGTCTACAGACGGACAAACAGACAGACACACAGACAGACGCACTCGATGGAGAATGTTTTTCGGGTTTAGGTGACTTTAAAACGTGAAGATTTCATAAAATTAGCAAAAGTCAATTTTCGACCAAAACTAATACTTTCTCATGTGATGAGAATGTAATAAAAATTACTTTTTTTCCAAATAACTCGAAAAGTATTGGGTTTGGCGAAATGATGTCTACAGCAAAGTTGTAGCTAAGGATGAGACGAGAAAAAAAGTCTTTAGTAGCAAGATTCCATTCAGAATAGATTCGGAGATAATTGAGTCGGAATATCGATTTTAAGTCAAAAAAGCACACAAAAAATATATATGGGCAATTCCACGCAAGATTTACCTATGACCTTGAAAATTCGGTTAAACATATTTTTTTCTCAATCTATATGGAAAAAAAAGAAATACGTGTTTTTTTTTTTATTTTTGTTTAATCGCCCAAATTTTCGAGTTATGAATTTTCGAAATTTTGGATTTGTACCTGTAGACATATTTTCAGTAGCTTATAAGTCTGAAAATATTGAGTATAGAAAAAACTTGTCAAGGAATGAAAGTTTTAGTTTTCTTTCAACTTTTAAGAAATGTAAAAAAAAAATTTTTTTTTAAATTTTTTATTTAAAAAAATTTTTTTTTTATAAACAAATTAATTTTTTTTTAACTTTGGACCCTTTTTTTTTTTATTTTTTTAAAATTTATTTATACCTTATAATATACAGAAGATTTTCCAAAAAGTTTTGGAGTGGGCCGACGCGTTTAATAAGTTGTACAATATTTTCAAAAATCACGTGCAAGGTGCTCGTGTTCTACGAAACGCCTCACAATGGAATTTTTTTACAATTTACTTCTCAAAAAATGTCTACAGACTAAAATTTTTAATCGATTCGAGTATTTTTTGTTTTAAATAAAAGGAGAACAATTTCTGAACATATCCCTCCATGCAAACCTAAGAATCTTCAATTGTTTATAATTTTTTTTTAAATACAAAAAGTTAACAAATTAGTTGTGTAGTTTCCTTTAAAAATGAATGATTATTTTCTTATTTTGCTACTACACATGTCCTAAATTAGATTCAATTAATATAATACATGACCACCAGATAAATAGTAAAACATAAAATAATTTATCTAAACACTTATAAACAATATTAGTTAACAAATAGTTAACTTTGGTTCCTCTCCATAAAAAAACTTTGTTCTTTCATATTCATATTGTACTTTAGGTTCATTTAATGAATACATCTCCCTTTCGTTAAAAAACAATTTTTAATTGTTATAAACAATAATAGTTAACAAATAATGAACTTTGGTTCCTCTGCACCAAAAAGAATTTTTTTCATAGTTTTCATTGAAGTTTATTACAAAGAATATATGTTAAAAAATAGTGAACGTATGAAATAGTTTGTTCAATAACTATAAACAATTTAATATATATATATATATATAAATTTGTATTAAATGTTTTTTTTCTTTCCTTGTGTTTTTGAAATTATAATAAAAAAATTAATTAAAATAAAATAAATGCAATTAATATATATTTTACATTAAAATGTTTATTGTTTTATTTTTTAACATATATTCTTTGTAATAAACTTCAATGAAAACTATGAAAAAAATTCTTTTTGGTGCAGAGGAACCAAAGTTCATTATTTGTTAACTATTATTGTTTATAACAATTAAAAATTGTTTTTTAACGAAAGGGAGATGTATTCATTAAATGAACCTAAAGTACAATATGAATATGAAAGAACAAAGTTTTTTTATGGAGAGGAACCAAAGTTAACTATTTGTTAACTAATATTGTTTATAAGTGTTTAGATAAATTATTTTATGTTTTACTATTTATCTGGTGGTCATGTATTATATTAATTGAATCTAATTTAGGACATGTGTAGTAGCAAAATAAGAAAATAATCATTCATTTTTAAAGGAAACTACACAACTAATTTGTTAACTTTTTGTATTTAAAAAAAAATTATAAACAATTGAAGATTCTTAGGTTTGCATGGAGGGATATGTTCAGAAATTGTTCTCCTTTTATTTAAAACAAAAAATACTCGAATCGATTAAAAATTTTAGTCTGTAGACATTTTTTGAGAAGTAAATTGTAAAAAAATTCCATTGTGAGGCGTTTCGTAGAACACGAGCACCTTGCACGTGATTTTTGAAAATTTTGTACAACTTATTAAACGCGTCGGCCCACTCCAAAACTTTTTGGAAAATCTTCTGTATATTATAAGGTATAAATAAATTTTAAAAAAATAAAAAAGAAAAGGGTCCAAAGTTAAAAAAAAATTAATTTGTTTATAAAAAAAAAATTTTTTTAAATAAAAAATTTAAAAAAAAATTTTTTTTTTACATTTCTTAAAAGTTGAAAGAAAACTAAAACTTTCATTCCTTGACAAGTTTTTTCTATACTCAATATTTTCAGACTTATAAGCTACTGAAAATATGTCTACAGGTACAAATCCAAAATTTCGAAAATTCATAACTCGAAAATTTGGGCGATTAAACAAAAATAAAAAAACACGTATTTCTTTTTTTTCCATATAGATTGAGAAAAAAATATGTTTAACCGAATTTTCAAGGTCATAGGTAAATCTTGCGTGGAATTGCCCATATATAGAGTGGTTTTTCCGGAAATTACCACTTTTTTGTGTACAAGTATATTTTTCAAGTATTTTAGGGTAAGAATATGTCAAAATCAATTGACTGACTTTTATTCCTTTAAAAAAATTCGATTTTCAGTGATATTTTAGGATTTTTTTAGTTTTTCTTACCATTTAAGAGACTACAACTTCGAAAATTGTGTTTCTATGAAAAAATGTTGTTAAGAAAAGTTGTTTGTATTTTTCTAATCTAAAATAAAATAAAGTTAAAAATTCTGAAATTTAAAAAAATTGAGTTTTCAAAATTTTGAAACTACCGTAGTTTTTGTAGTTTTCAACGAAAATGGCTGGTTAACGAACTTAGACTTTATTTTTACACCAAGTTTAAGTGTGTTGAATTTAAAAACGATCCGATAAGTTTTTCAAGAGTTATCGTGGGAACAACATATTACCCTCTACAGACGGACAGACAGACACACAGACAGACGCACTCGCCGGACCATGTTTTTCGGGTTCAGGGGTCCTCAAAACGTAAAGATTTCATAAAATTAGCAAAAGTCAATTTTCGACCAAAACTAATACTTTCTCATGTGATGAGAATGTAATAAAAATTACTTTTTTTTAAAATAACTCGAAAAGTATAGCGTTTGGCGAAATGATGTCTACAGCAAAGTTGTAGCTGAGGATATGACGAGAAAAAAAGTCTCTAGTATCAAGATTCCATTCAGAATAGATTCGGAGATAATTGAGTCGGAATATCGATTTTTAGTCAAAAAAGCACACAAAAAATATATATATAGAGTGGTTTTTCCGGAAATTACGACTTTTTTGTGTACAAGTATATTTTTCAAGTATTTTAGGGTGAGAATATGTCAAAATCAATTGACTGACTTTTGTTCCTTCAAAAAAATTCGATTTTCAGTGATATTTTAGGATTTTTTTAGTTTTTTTGACCATTTAAGAGTCTATAACTTCGAAAATTGAGTTTCTATGAAAAAATGTTGTAGAGAAAAGTTGTTTGTATTTTTCTAATCTAAAATAAAATAAAGTTAAAAATTCTGAAATTTAAAAAAATTGAGTTTTTAAAATTTTGAAACTACCGTAGTTTTTGTAGTTTTCAACGAAAATGGCTGGTTAACGAATTTAGCCTTCATTTTTACACCAAGTTTAAGTGTGTTGAATTTAAAAACGATCCGATAAGTTTTTTAAGAGTTATCGTGGGAACAACATATTACCGTCTACAGACGGACAGACAGACAGCGGACAGACAGACAGACGCATTCGCCGGACTATGTTTTTCGGACTCAGGGCACCTCAAAACGTAAAGATTTCATAAAATTAGCAAAAGTCAAAATTCGACCAAAACTAATACCTTCTCATGTGATGAGAATGTAAAAACAAAAAAGTATCTTTTATAATTAATGCTTATGGATAACCAAAATATTTAAAACTTTTATATTATGTATTAAATTTAGTTCAAGAAAGATGTATTACTAATAATGTAATTATTCTAACATTTTTATTTTACAAGTGTTTTATAAATTTTAAAACAAGCAAGTTCTATATAATTTGTTACTATTTTAATGTTCTTTCATAATAAAAATGGCGTTATTGAAAAAACCTTCATTTCTATTGTTTCGATTTATTTTATGGAGTTTGTCGTTAGTATTCAGGATAAATTATTCTCCATTTAACTCCTCCAGAAGTGCGTCGACCAAGACAATCAATATAGACATATAATTCCACTGTAGTTATTTATTCAGACATAAAATACACTTAGGTTGTGATGAAGACACCGCCATGTTCTCTCACACTACACTTTACCACAGCCTGCCTAGCCAACAGCAGTATTGCTTCTCTAACTATATCGCGGTCACGCTTTCCGCGGTAGCCGCAGGTTAGGTTAGGGAAGAGAGAGGGGTGACCTAAAGGAGCACCCACACACTCCCCCCCGAGTGTCAACGAAATATATAAAAAAAAAAAAATTTTTAAATATCTTTCTCATATCTGAAAATTCCTTACAATTACAATTTTTTCATAGAAACATTCATATCATTACAACCGTGGGTGTCTTCATTTTTTATAATGTGTATATAAAATATTTTGTTAAGTGAAAAAAGTATACAGGTAAATTTCCTGTTAGTCAAAAATAATACATGTTTTTCAAACACATTAAATAATTAACAACGTCGCAGTAAATATTATTTCATCGATGATTACAACATCCATAGTCTTAATTCTAATCAGTCTTTTGATTTGTTGTTTTTTTTTTAAATAATGTGTAGTCAAAGTAAATACTAAAGTTTATAATTTGATTAATATCACATTATGACTTTCTAAATATCACACCTGAGCTCATTTTAATTTGTTTCTTTATTTTAATTCACATGTGTTATTTAATTTAAGAAATTTCGTTGTTGCCAATCTATTTTTTTAATTCCCCCCCTGTTTTCGCGTAAAAAAAAAAATTCTCGCAGCACAAGGTGATCAGTCTCGCGCACCAGCGAATTATAGCAATACCAAGGATAGGGAATCTCTTTTTTAAATTTAATAGAGACATCTCTGGCAACTGTCAATTCTAAATGTCACTTTTTTGGGACCCCTTCGCAAAATTGCTGGAAGAAATTTTTCTCGTTTCGTAGGGATATCCCGTTGATTATTAATTTCTGGAGTTATTGCCGCCTCAGGGAAGCTCGACAACGGCTCAGGAATCGTGACTAAATTTTTCCTTTTTAGAATAGATGGTGTGTGTTTAATGCGTTTGGGAAAATTGTCATCTAGAGGATTAATATTTCGAGTAATTGTTTCCGGTTTTTTACGTTCGGGTTCAGTAAAAACTGTTTCTGGTTCTACAATAATTTTTGGAGCGTCCTCCGCGATTTCTGTAGAATTTTTCTTGGAAAACAATTGAATATTTTTTTGTTCCGAAAGATAACCATTTGGATTCCTCCCGATCTCAACATCACCTCTATAAAGACGGTTGGTTTCAGTAATTATTTTATTTTTCTCGATTTTGTTTTGTGAAATTTTAGGGGTGTTATTATTCTTTTTAGAATCGGGAATTTCCTCATCAGGTAAAAAGAAAGCTGGCTTCAAGTTTTCCACCGATACACTCTTTTGTTTTCCATTTATCTCTATTTTAAATATCCTATCGTTAATTCGTGATATTATCTTATGCGGACCGTTGTATGGGCGTTGTAACGACCTTTTCGAACATCCCACGCGGAGAAAAACGTGGGTACACGTACTCAAATTTTTATGAATGAAAATTTTGCGTTTATCGTTATGTTGTACCGGCACGGGTTTCACGGAATTAATATGATTCTTAAATTCTGTTAAAAACACGTTATCGTCAATGACTTCGTCGGATGGTAAAACGAATTCGCCGGGGATTTGCAACGTGGCACCGTATAAATACTCAGCTGGGGACGAACCGCACTTCATTATACTAGTTCTGAGACCGAGCAAAACCGTCGATAATGATCTTGTCCAAGTTGGATTTGCGTGGCACATAAGCGCCGCTTTAACAGACCGATGCCACCGCTCAATCATACCGTTGGATGCGGGATGATAAGCGGTGGTCCGTATCTTTTTGCAACCCAACAAATCGACAAGACTTTTCATGAGGCGAGACTCGAATTGGGTTCCCTGATCAGTCGTAATAACGTCAGGGACACCAAATCGAGCAATCCAATTATCATAAAGTGCTCTAGTTACCGTTTCAGCACTTATATTACGCAAGGGGACCGCTTCTGTCCACCGTGAAAAACGGTCTATCATTGTAAGTAGGTATGTAAATCCCTCACTGTTTGGAAGTGGACCAACAATGTCTGTGTGTAAATGTCGAAAACGCGATTGAGGTGGAGTGAAGTGTGCCGGTTTGATTTGAGTGTGTCTCGTTACCTTGGAAGATTGACAATCGATGCAGGATCGGGACCAAGTCGCTATATCCCTATTCATGGAAGGCCACACGAATTTCCGCTGAATCAACCTCTTAGTTGCATTAATTCCCGGGTGGGAAGGTTTGTGGTAAGTATCGAAAACATTTCTCCGCAACGATAATGGAACAAAAGGTCTGGGATAACACAGGCCGACAAAATTTCATCAATTGCATGTTGCCTAAAATGTTATTGCCGATTCTTATAGGATTTTGTCTGTAGAATCAGAATTTGACCTTGAAAATATTGGATTGGCTCTAGTTTTCAAGCAACTTACGTTTCAATACGCAAAATACGCATTTTTGGCATTTTTTGAATGTAAGTAAAACCAAATACCGAAACAGTACATTTGTCCGCATAGGACCAAATTAAAGCTTAAATACTGCTCTTTAATATCCAAAAACAAAAAATTTAATTTATATACAATTTAACCTTTAATGTCCAATGGGACATACGCTGTTTCATAAACGGATTGAAAATAACATTACTTTTGACCAGGTAAGGCAATTTAAGTAATAATTAGTCCCTCTGGGGGTTTTTGTGGTCGCTGCTTATAAATCTGTTATGATATATAAAAATTAAAAATGTCGGACTAATTTTTAAAAATAGTTTACACCTTTATGATAGAAATGTAAAATAAAAAAAAATTCGCCATATTGAATCCGCCATTTTGAATATTAAAATCTGAATACATATTTCTAAGCAGCGACCACAAATACCCATAGAGAGACTAATTTTTACTTAAATTGTCTTACCTGGTCGAAAGTAATGTTATTTTCTATACGTTTATGAAACAACGTATGTTCCATTAGACATTAAAGGTTAAATTGTATATAAATTAAATTTTTTGTTTTTGGATATTAAAGAGCAGTATTTAAGCTTTAATTTGGCCCTATGCGGACAAATGTACTGTTTCGGTATTTGGTTTTACTTACATTCAAAAAATGGCAAAAATACGTATTTTGCGTATTGAAACGTAAATTGCTTGAAAACTAGAGCCAATCCAATATTTTCAAGGTCAAATTCGGATTCAACGAAAAAAATCCTATAAGAATTGGCTTCCATTGGTTGGGCAACAAAATTTTGTTGGCCTGTGAATTAGTATGGGTGTCGCACACTATGATCAATTTATTCGAACCAAAAAACATTTCTTTTAACTTCAGATTTGTTTTTTTAGAATTTAGATATTGGGAAAGTTCTTCGTCCTCCCTCTGAGCCACCGACAAATCCTCCAAATTGAATTGAACGGGTGCTATAACGGATTCGACACGCGAAAGGGTATCGGCTACCACATTACTTTCTCCGGAAATGTGCTCAATCTGAGTAGTGTACTGCGATATGAAAGAGATCTGGCGTTGTTGTCTTAAGTTAGTTTTATCATTTTTTTGTGAAAAGGCAAAAATCAAAGGTTTGTGATCGGTTACAATTTTAAAAGTACATGCACGTAAGAAATATTCAAAATGCTTTATTGCTTTATAAATAGCCGTCAGCTCTCTATCATACGCACTGTATCTCGTTTCCGCCGGGGTGAATTTTTTTGAAAAAAATGCCAATGGCTGCCAGGAGCCCCTTGAACGTTGCTCCAACGCTGCACCCATCCCAATATCGGATGCGTCAGTCACTAATCGAATTTCCGCCCCGCTCACCGGATGAACTATCAAAGTTGCATTTGCGAGTTCGCTTTTAATTGATTCGAAAGCACTCTCGGTATGAGAGTCCCATGGAATAATACGCTTATCTCGCTTTTTTGAATTATGCAAAAAAATCGATAGAGGGGCCTGAAATTTAGCTGCGTTTCTCAAGCTTCGGCGATAGAAATTAACCATGCCTAAAAATCGACGGAGGTCAGAGACGGTTTTCGGTTTAGGGAAATTAATAATTGCATCGACTTTTTCCTTTGTGGGCCTGATACCATGTTGATCAATTAAATAGCCTAAAAATTCAATTTCCGTTTTTCCGAACTGACATTTCGATTCATTAATTCGCAGATTATATTTCTTTAAACGATTGAAAACTAAACGAAGGTGTTTTTCGTGTTCATGACGATTACGAGACGAGATCAATATATCGTCGATATACACAAAGACGAAGTCTAAACCGTCCAGAGCCAGGTTGATGTATCTCTGGAACGTTTGGCCAGCATTTCGCAAGCCAAACGTAGCCACGGTATACTCAAAAAGGCCAAACGGTGTAATGACAGCCGTCTTTGGTATATCGTCAGGTGCGATGGGAATTTGATGGTAAGCGAGGTGAAGATCCAACTTCGAAAAAATTTTCTTTCCGAACAAATTAGCCGATACGTCATGCAAGTGAGGCACAGGGTACCTGTCAGGAATGGTTTGCGCATTTAAGCGACGAAAATCGCCGCAAATGCGCCACGTTCCATCCTTCTTTAATTTCATTAAAATAGGGGTTGCCCAGGGACTGCTAGACGGTCTACATAATCCGAGTTTCTTCATGTGTTCGAATTGCTGTTTCGCGATTTTCAACTTATCGGGTGGTAGACGACGTGCGCGCTGAGCAGCAAGGGGTCCGAAGGTATGAATATAATGGTATACACCGCGCGACTGTACGATGATTTCTTGTGCTATTCTGGTCACTTCGGGAAATTCCGATAATATATCGGCGAATGGATTATTGCTGTCGATAATGCCAACGTTACTAGCAGTTGGTGTTTTTAATTCGCCCTTTGTACCGATCTGATTTTTTGAATCTAATAATCTGCTATTTTTAAGATCTACCATTAAATCAAAATAAGACAAAAAATCGGCGCCTAATATCGGTTTGGGGACGTCGGCCACACAAAAGTTCCATATAAGTTCTTTCCTTAATCCCAAATTTAAATTTAATTTCTCATCGCCAAAAGTTTTTATTTTTGAGTTATTCGCGGCGTATAACACTCTGTCAGATAAACTACGTCTACGTAAATACGATACAGGAATTATCGAAACGTCAGATCCGGTGTCGACTAGAAAAGTCCAACCAGATCGACTATCAGCAATATGGAGACGACGAGATTCATTGCCGACGACGTTGGTCTCCACTCGATGTCGGCACTCTATTTTCCCGAATTTTCACAATGACTTCGATGATCTCGATTTTCTGAACAACAGCGTTCGGATTCCGAATAAGAACGGCATGAAGAACGAGAGCGATCGGAATACGGGCTGGAACTACGCCATCGTCCTTGGGAATGGCTACGATTATGATAACTATTATTGGAATATCTTCCCGGAGTAAAATTGCGATAATGCGATCTGCCTCTACCTCCACGTCTGAAACCTCGAGAACGATTGAACGAACGACCACGACCTCTACCTCTATAATTCTGATTATTGTTCCAGTTACTTTTTTTAGGGTCGCGAGATTTTCTTGTATTCGATTCTTCAAATTTAGATTTTAAAGATGCTACTTCACTAATAAGGGTTTTCATGTCGTCCTCTTTGGTAGGAGGGGGTGGTTCCTCGGAGACCGCCGCGTTGGAAGCGTTTGCCAGTCGATCAACATCCGCCAATTTGTCTGCTCTTTCTGCTATTTCATTTAATGGGACGTTTCCACTAGAGGTAAGTACTAATTGATGTTGGTATGGTAATTTAGAGAGAAAAATTGTTTTTAGGACCTCTTCACTACAACTGCCGGCATTTAAACTCCTCAATCGGCTTAGAATCTGAGTGGGTTTACCGCTCGCTAAAACATCGCCACGAATCAACTGAAAGACGCGAGTTTCATTTGAAATTGAATAGTGAGAAATGATGCCATTTTTTATTTGAATATAAGCATCAATAGGTTTAATTTCCGCCATGACAATATGCCTAACACAATTTAAAATATCAGAACTTAATTGAGACATTACCAATTGTGATCGTGTTTGATCATCTGTTATTTTATACCTTTCAAAAATTGCTTCGATTTGAGCAAACCACATTTCTGCGTCGCTCACACAAAATGGAGGAAATTTAATGCGTCCTAAATTATCTTGATTAGAATTAATGGTATTTTCTGGGTTTCTAGTTGAATTTGCTAAATTAGCATTTGCATGTGAGGTTAAGTTAAGAGTTTGAGGTGATGCGGATTCGCGTCCTCGTGCAATTAATTCGCGAGCTAATGTTATTTCACGTTCACGAGCCGCGATTGTTTGAGATTGATTTTCTAATTCTACCTCGCGTTGTGTGATGTTTTGTCGACGATCGTTCAATTCGCGTTCCAAAATGGCTGCGCTTTCTAGTTTTTGATTTAATTCCTTATCGCGTTGTCCGAATATCGCAAGTTGATCCCGTTCAAGTTTCTCGGCGGCCGCATATTGTTTATTAAATTCTTGTTCGCGTTGATTCAACATTGCTATTTGTTTTTTAATTTCATCTTCCCGTTGATCTAAAGCTGATTGTTTTGCAGCTAACTGCTCTCTGGTCATCGACATGATGGATAATATTTATTTATAATCACAAAAACAAAGGGTAAAATAATCAAAAATGCGAAAGGGTCCCAAAATGGTGAAAATGTAATAAAGAAAAAATAAACTATTGACCCTGTATCTGCATCGATGATATAAGCTGGTATGCAATACTAGTGACCAAGTCCTTGAATATTTTTTTAAATATTAATTGATGTTATTAAATTTTCGTACTCCGTTGAGTCAAGTGTGATATGATGTATTAAAAAAAAATTTTATTTATTGTTTTTTTAAAATCATATGAATCATAAAATTATTCGTGGACAAGAAATAAAAACTTTAAGAAACAAGACCATGGATTAAACGATACAGTACATGAAACAATCGCAATCGTAAATTTTTATATTATTTATTTATTTAAATTTTCTATAAAAACGGTTCAAGAAACACGACCAGTGATCGAACAAAAAAAAAAAAATCTTATTAATGGCTTATCACTTAATAAGTTGACTATGTTTCTACACAATGACAATTCATAAAGCAATACCGATCAATGTCGACTTAAATTCATCGCATCACTATTATGTTCGTTCTAAGTGTCTAATCACATTACAACTGACAGAAGCAATATCTTACTATATCAATATATCACTAAATTATGTTGAAAACAAATTGTCCTATACTTTCCCTCAAAAATCGAGTTAATTTAAAATTTCTATCATCTTGAATACAAGGAGGGGTAACTTGATTAAGATGCGAAACCTAAAAACACAATTTTTTTTGCAAAAATCCAGAATCAATTATTACTCCTACATATCAATTTAAATATTACAAAAAAAAATTAATACATTATTACACTGAATTCCAATTAGAAAACTATTATTTTTAAAACGAAAACTATTCATTATTTTATTTTATCAAAAAGTAAACTGTTTTAAAAAAAAAAATAAAGATAATCCATTCGATCACTGGTCGCGTTATGAAAGTAAATTTACTCACTCATGATAATTCTCTCTAATCATTTTATCAGTCGACAATTTAATGTTCATTTTTAATAAAATCTTAATTCGCGAAATCAACAAATAAAAAGAAACAAAAAATGTAAATACTTGGACCGTTTTTTTTATCAAACAATATGTGTTATCGAAAGAAAATTATACAAAATTTTATATCCACTTAAACAAAAACAAAACAAAAATGTATATACATGACAAATACCTTTAAAATCATTGAAGCATTCTTACAAAAATCTGTAGACTACGTTGTTCGAGTTGTCGCTGGTCAGGAATAAAATCATCAGGAAACTTCCTCGTTAAAGATGTAATTTGAATTTTAAAAATGGCGTCGGATGAAATGTGTCACTAGTTGGATGAAAATTGTCAAACTTCCTTCATGATGCCAAGTGATAAAGTTGTAAAAAAAAAAAATTCATAGGAATGTCCAGGAGTTGACTGCTTGGCTCCAGATCAGCTGCTAATTCCTAAACTGTTCCTCCAGGAACATTGACCGGCCTCCGGAATTCACTTCCGGTGTTGCTCCCACGATGATTCAATTCAGAAATATTTTTATTTCTTGTATTATTGTTGATAATTTCTCTTTTTATAATTTAGGAGAATTTATATTATCATTTATTTTTGTTTGCTGAGGCTGTACTCTGGATTTGGCTCGACCAGAGCGGCGAGACAAAATTTTTGGCGTGGTGAAAACGGAAGTAGCGTGTGTGAATGAAATTTTTCAGAGTTGATGAGAGAAAAAATGCGGATTTCTTGAATCTTCTTGTAAAATTTGGTTGGTAAAAATCACTTCTGTTGCTGTTGTATGAAGAAGATGATTTTTGTGGGATGATGTCCAAAATATAAACGGATGAAAATTTTTCTTGCCATGCGGTCGATGAAATGTCCTGCGACAAGTTCAAGTTCGGGGTCACCAATATGGAGTTCGGGGTCACCAATATGGAGTTTGTCGTTAGTATTCAGGATAAATTATTCTCCATTTAACTCCTCCAGAAGTGCGTCGACCAAGACAATCAATATAGACATATAATTCCACTGTAGTTATTTATTCAGACATAAAATACACTTAGGTTGTGATGAAGACACCGCCATGTTCTCTCACACTACACTTTACCACAGCCTGCCTAGCCAACAGCAGTATTGCTTCTCTAACTATATCGCGGTCACGCTTTCCGCGGTAGCCGCAGGTTAGGTTAGGGAAGAGAGAGGGGTGACCTAAAGGAGCACCCACAATTTAAACCAAATTTTGAATCTTGAATGAACATCGATTTTATTTTATTTTTGTGGTCGAATTAATCGATTATTATTATTATGTATAAATAATCGATCGATTAATTGTTATTCGATTTTTCGTTTTCAATGCACATCCCTACAATAAATCTCATGAAAAAGTGATTTTATGTTAATATTTAAAATAAAAAAAGGCATTTCTAAGAAATGGAAGAATTAAAAACAGCTATTTAATATATAGATTCAGGTAAAATATGAATTGATGAATGTAAAAACTAAGAAAAGTGCTATTAATAGAAAAAAGCAAAGCTTTGCAACACATAAAAAATTTTTAAAAATGCGAAATGATAAATAAATTACTATTTAATATACTTAATATTGTTTTGTTTTTGTCCATTATTATTTTCCTCCATTACAATTATTGTTTATTTTCATTTTAATTTATTTTGAATTGGTTTATAATCAATCTTTTAGTTTCTTCTAGAAATATATAATTAAACCTTTTAATTTTACTTATATTTATACAAAAAAAATTTTAAAATAACACATTATAACCAAATATATTTGTACTACATCCTTATAATTTTTTGTAAATCTGCATCAAAAAATTTAAATATATTTATTTGTATTCTAATTACCTAATTTTGAGGTTATGTTTACCCTTTGTCCTTTGACCTAATTTTGAGGTAATGTTTACCTTCTGTTCTTTGACCTAATTTTGAGGATATATTTGAGGTTATGCTTGCCATTTGACCTGTCCGTGGGAATAAAGGGGGAGGGGCAATTTTGAGGTTATGTTTTGCCTGTAACCTGTGAGTGGGAATAGAGAAGGGGGGGGATTTTTAGGTTATGTTTGTCCTGTAACCTGTGAGTAGGGTTATAGGGGTGAGGGGGGTTTGAGGTTATGTTTGTCCTAACACTTAGGAGTGGGGGAAGATGGGGGAGGGGACTGAGGTTATGTTTTCCCTGTGACCTATGACCTATGAGTGGGGGAGGAGGAGGTATGGAATCTTGAAACAGCGCCGACAGCGATATATTTTTGTAATATAGGGATATACATATGGGGCAAAATTTCTCAAGTGTACCAATGTCAAAATTGCAAGTTGTTGGATCGGGCTAATATTTTCACAGTATTTAGTACTATGTATGAGTACTTCAACCACCAAGTATTATGAAATTTTATAAAAAATTGTAGAGGGGTGAGGGGGTTGAAGATTTTGGATAAGTATGAACAGTGAGTTTTCTAAAAAATCGTAGCTTCTACATTATAAAGTAAAAAAAATTTTAATCTGTATGTTTTTTCACGCTGTTTCAAATGGTAAAAATTTTGACAAAAAATTCCAAATTTAACCCTTTTTTTAAAATTAAAAATTTTTTTGATTTTTTTTCAAGAAGGACCCATTTTTTTCTTTTTTTTGTACCACACTGAAAAAATAATAGGCAGAATGTGCTTTTTACTAAGGCAATTTTTGCCTAAGTACAAAAGCAATTGTTTCCTTAGAAAAAAGACAATTTTTGCCTTACTTAATAAGGTTAAAATCACATAACAAATTTTTATTTGAATATTTAGAAAATACAATATTAAATAATTATGTTTTACATTTTTACTAATTATATTTACAATTCGAGTGAAAAGGAACTTTTTTTTATTATTAGATTAATAATATTTTACTTTAATTAAATAAAGAAAATAATAGAACTACTTTATCGATTTTAATAACAATTATGCATGTGTGAACTATATAACCAAACTGGTCTAGTTTTATGCGTAAACAATTTTATTAAACAAATTAAATTAGTACCTTTAAATATTTGAAGAAAATTTCCTCGATTCTATTTTAGTAGTAAATTTCTTCCTTTGGTATCCATTATTTTAATTAATTATAAAATTCGATTTGATATATTTAAACAATTTACTTGATAAATGACAAGAATTTGTTACTTTATTAACTAAGGCAAAAATTGTTTTTTTTAAAAGAAACAATTGCTTTGCGTGTATTGTTTTTGTATTAAGGCAAAAATTACCTTAGTAAAAAGCACATTCTGCCTATAATTTTTGTCAGTGCAAAAGAAAGCTTAAGATGTGTACTTTCAATAACTAAAACGAAAAAAATAACGTTTTTTTGTTTTCGAATTATTAATTATTTAATTAATAAAAATTGAAATATTTTACAACAAAATAAAGTTAACGCAATTCTGAAGTTAGTATTGTAAAGCACTACAAAATCCGCATCCAACGAGTCCAATATATAGTATTTTGGATAAATTGACTTTTTATAAATAAATATTTATCAAAATTAATTAACAAATGAATATCATTTATAAAAATAAAGATAAAGTGTTGGATTTTTTTAAACAAATGTTAATACAATTCTACTTTTAAAAAAATGTATTATAGTTATTTGCAATAATTTTTTAAATAAAGTATTCAACACCTTATGCGTGTGTTGCGCTGCATAACTATCTTTCCGGCTTAATATTATTTCACATTTCTAAAGAATATTTTTTTTATTTTTTACATTTTTGATGTAAGAAAAGATGATTTATTTTTTACATCAATAATTTTTTATTATTTTAATAGTATTTATTATTATTAAATTATTTTGTAATTAATTTATTAGGAATTTTTATAAATATTTATTTATAAAACGTCAATTTATCCAAAATACTTCATATTGGACTCGTTGGATGCGGATTTTGTATTGCTTTACAGTACTAACTTCAGAATTGCGTTAACTTTATTTTGTTGTAAAATATTTCAATTTTTATTAATTTTTATTAATTAAATAATTAATAATTCGAAAACAACAAAAAACGTCATTTTTTTCGTTTTAGTTATTGAAAGTACACATCTTAAGCTTTCTTTTGGTACAAAAAAAAAGGGTCCTTCTTGAAAAAAAAAATCAAAAAAATTTTTAATTTAAAAAAAAGGGTTAAATTCTGAATTTTTTTTCAAAATTTTTTTATTATTTGAAAGAGCGTGAAAAAACCTACCAAAAACACACAGGTCAAAAATTTTTTTACTTTACAATATAGAAGCTACGATTTTTTAGAAAACTCACTGTTCATACTTATCCAAAATCTTCCACCCCCTCCCCCCCTCTACAATTTTTTATAAAATTTCATAATACTTGGTGGTTAAAGTACTCATACACAGTACTAAATACTGTGAAAATATTAGCCCGATCCAACAACTTGCAATTTTGACATTGGTACACTTGAGAAATTTTGCCCCATATATAGGTATATATGGAGCATTCCAGGCCAAATCGAAAATTATTTTGCTTTTGCATCTCAAATTTTTTAAACATTTTTTTCTTTTATTACTCTTTGAAATGAGCTACCTTGATTTTTTTAAAATTTTTTCATAAAGCGGTTCAGGAGATACAGATTTTTAAAAAATGACGTTTATTACATAAATTTTTTTTAAATGCTTATAACTCGGTCAAAAATTGATCAAATTGGACATTTTTATAATGAAAAGTTTTGTTTTCAAGCGTAGTTTTTAATAAAAATATTTTTAAATAATTTACAATAACATTAAAATATTTTTAAAATAAATAGTATATTAAGCAACAAGAGGATAAAGGCAGCCATTTCTTTGTGGTAATTTTTGTGACACGAGTGGAGGTCGAGGGCGCCCTCGACCTCCACTAACGTTAGTCTAACGACATTTTTTGATCACTAATGTCAGATTTTAACGTTAGTTAACATTAGTCTAACGTTAGTCTAACGTTAGTCACGTTAATCTAACGTTAGTATCATTAGCTAACGTTAGCTAACGTTAACTTTTCCACCTGGGAGCGGCGATTTCAGATAGCAGACGACAGGGAGTAAAAGTCATTCACTTGTTCGACTTGTATGAAAATGGCGGCCGTTTTCTCCCATGGGCAAGAAAAATGCATGCGAACAGCTATTTTGAACAGCCATTTTCGTACGGTCAAAGAAATGAATGACTTTCCTCCCTGTCATCTGCTATCAGAAAGCGCCATTTTTGTGCATGTGGGATAAAAATTTCATTTTTAACAATGTAGGGGAAGTGCGCCGGTTGTGGGCACGCTCCGGTTGTGGGCACCCCTACGTAAACTTCGACGGCAAGCAGACTTTACTGATCTAAGTATTGCAAGTCGTGTTCGTTGACAATACGGACTTTTCGTATTGATAACGAAACAAATATATGCATTTGGGTAATAGCTGTGAGCATAATAAAGAAAATTTGCATTAAATAAATATAAAAGTAATTTTTTATCCCACATGCACAAAAATGGCGCTTTTAGATAGCTGACGACAGGGAGTAAAGTCACTCATTTGTTCGACCATATGAAAATGGCGTCCATTTTCTCCCTTGTGCAAACATAACCGCTGATCCCATGCGTTATTTTTGCCCAAGGGAGAAAATAGGCCGCCATTTTCATATAAGTCAAACAAGTGAATGACTTTTTCTCCCTGTCGTCTGCTATCTGAAATCGCCACTTTTGTTCATTAGGAATAAAAAATATCGTAAGTAACACGAGAATAAAGGCAGCCTATTTGTTTACGATGATTTTTGTGACACTTGTTCCGGTCTCGGGGCGCCTACGGCGCCCTCGACCTCCACTCGTGTCACAAAAATCACCGTAAACAAATGGCTGCCTTTATACCCTTGTTGCTTAATATACTATTGTATTGTTTTCGAAGAGCAACATATGGGTGTAGATTCGTTCAGAAAAAAAGGGTTTAATTTTTTTTGCAGTGTTGTCATTATATTTTGTGATTTACCTTCGTGTTTAATTAAAATCCTGCATCACAAAATGTGTTGGTCTTTTTAAAAAATTACTGTCATTCCCGGTTGTGGGCACCTTTATGTTAAGGAGGCTCTACCATCTGACAATGATGTGGACTACTGTCTTATCTATCTAAACTTTCTGCCAAGGAAAGTGACAGACGCAAACTCTATTAAATGCGATGAATATAGTCGTTCAGTGCATTAGAAGTGCATTAGAAGTGCGTTATAGTTTCCTTACTAGCTACTTCACATGCAAGCATTATGCTTTTGTTAGCGATGAGCATAGTGTGAAAACGTGTCATCATTTTTGTTCTTTATCCCGGCAAAGTCTCTTAAAATAAAAAAACTTTCATTTATTTTTTATTTGTGTTGGTTTCCTTTAATATTTTTCAATTTTTAGCGGATTTTTCAAGGGTGCCCACAACCGGGTATAAAAATTTTTTTGTCAAAAAATTTCCATTTCACTAAATTTCTAATAAAGCTTTTTTATTTAAAGGAATCAATTTAATTCCTTCACTGACATTCACCTTAGACCTCTAGCTTTAAATTCGTACACATATATTTGTATAATATGCACATGGACAAATGTTATGAGGCAAAAACAAAAGGGTGCCTACAACCGGAACACTTCCCTTATGTATCGATAAATTTTTTTCAATATTTTTTTTTAAGAAACTCGCACTAAATTAACAATCTATTTATTTTGAAATTTTTATATATTATATATATTTATATATGTCCCATCGTTTGCCCACGATCGGACAAGGCTTAAAAATTGTTAATTTAGTGCTAGTTTCTTACAAAAAATTTTGAAAAAAATTGATCAATACATACATTGTTAAAAATGAAATTTTATTTTAAAAATTTTAAAATCTTATCGTAAATTATTTTTAAAAAAATTTTTTAAACTTTTATTAAAAACTACGCGTAAAAACAAAACTTTTCATTACAAAAACGTCCAATTTGATCAATTTTTGACCGAGTTATAAGGATTTAAAAAAAAATTGCGTAAAAAACGTCATTTTTTAAAAATCTGTATCTCCTGAACCGTTTTATGAAAAATTTTAAAAAAATCAAGGTAGCTCATTTCAAAGAGTACTAAAAGAAAAAAATGTTTAAAAAATTTGAGATGCAAAAGCAAAATAATTTTCGATTTGGCCTGGAATGCCCCATAGCTGAATTCTTGAAATCATTTTAATCCAAACGAATGACATTTTTGTCCACCCATAAATTTATTCCAATTACAGTAATCTATTTAAACACACTTAAATTCAGTTGAATTCCTGTTAACATTTCAAATCTGTTAAAATGACGAAAAATGATATCAATTTAATCCAGTTCAATGCTTTCTGGAAATTTTAAAAAAGTGAAATCATTTGAATCCTTTCTTGAACATAAACATTGTTAACATTTTAAATTTTTTGGATTGAAATGGATTAAACTGATTACAAATATGCTATGAATTATCAATTATTTTAATCCAAACCAATGTCGTTTTCATCCTTTTTGTGATATCATTTTAATTCATTTGAATACACACCTTCTTAACCTTCTTAATCTTCTGCAACATTAGCTGCATGTTTTGATTTCAGAGGTAGAAATTTCGTTGCGTGATCCTGGTAATTTATAACCCATTTATAATCACCATCCCTGCTTGATTGGAAATCAATAAGATCAACTTGGCCTCGCATATTCAAACCATTAGATGTTATTGGTTTCACGACAACCCCCTTTTTTGGAGCTGCTCTTTTCCTATTGCAAGTTTCACAACATTTTACAAATAACTCACATGCTAGCCTCGAAATTCTCCATTTATTTTTTATATAATAAATCATCCTGTCCCTTCCACCGTATCCAGTTTGAATATGAGCCTTCTCTAATTTTTCAAAATAATCCTCAATTGACAAAACATAAATTAACGGATCGTTTTCGTTTTGCCTTTTTAAAATTACATGGTTCTCATAACCAAGTCTTACGAGTTCATATAATTTAAAACAATGATAATATGCACCACTTTTCGTCGATTTCACTTCTTCGAATTCTGAAAATACTTGAATAACTTCGAGTAGCCGTTTTTTATGGAATACCATATCGTTCTGTTACATTTTCGCTCGAATACAATATTTTTAATTTTTCTTCAAAATCACTTCGATTTACACTTATTTTATATAAGAAAAAAATCTAAATTTCAATTAAATTTCGCGTTTGCACGTTAATTTTAATTTATATTTCGAGTGTACGAGCAGTATGAAGATACTAAATTAAATTATGTTTTCTAACTAATATTCAAGTTACTAAATTAATTTTGTTGATCTTTTGTTTATGGATTATGAAAAAATTTATTTACACCTTTAACTTTTATTTCAAGTATTCAATTTATTTTTCCATTTTCTTCATTACGATTTGTTGGTAATAGATATTTTCTTCTAATTGCCTGAACAGTTTTTAGGCAAATAGACAATTGCCTAGTAATTTCGCTAAACGCCTAAGCTTTTTAGGCAAATAGACGAATTTAATAATTTCTCAAGTCCATTCGTCTAATCGGCGCCGCTAGGCTAAACGCCTAGGCATTTAGCTAAATGACGGATCTACGAGTGCGAAGAGGACACTCACGCTTAGGGCCTGCCACCTAAATATAAGAAAGAAATTGTAATTTAAAAATCATATCGTAGATTATTTTCCTTGGGACACGTTCTACGTGTCTTCAACAAAAATTAAATTTAAAAATCTTTATAATTCACTGGTGAATTCACTCACTACATGTGAGTGAATTTAAAGTTAAATAAGTGAACTATTAGTGAATACTTCGTGAATTAGCAAATAGTGATTTAGTAAATAGTAAGTATAATAGGATAAAAACAAAGCTGGAAATTCGCTAAATTAGATAAAAGGCAAAATTGGAAATTGGTTATATTGGATAAAAACAAAGCTGGAAATTGGTTAAATTGGATAAAAGGAAAAATTGGAATTTGGTTATATTGGAGAGTGGGAGCCGTTTGCCTCCGTTGTCTGCCAGAACAGCTGGTTACAGAGCGGAGTGGGGAGACTTGATTTTGTCGAGTCTTCGAGAGGCACGATGCTCAAGAAAGTCCCGCGTGAAGGAATCGAGAGAATGTAGCCTTCCCCCACCATGCGGCACACGTTGATTGTTGAAAGCGCTGACGATTCTCCTTTCACTTCGCGGTATATGTGAAAGTGTCGAGGCTTTGAAGCCGACAGAAGTCGAGCTTTGACGAATATACTCGAAACAGGACACAATATAACTTGAGTACGTTCGGCACAGCTTGGGTCAGCTTCGCGTTTTTAGAGTCGCTTAATTGTCTCAGTACCAACTCGCTTTAATAAAATGTTTATATCTTCTTAAATTTTTATATTTTTAAAAATATTTTAAAACAATTATTGAAGAATTTTTAAATCTGTATTATATGATTAAAAAAATTTAAATAATTGTCAGAAAATTCATTAAAATATTTGAAAATAATTATTTAAAAAAAATTAGGAATTTAAAAAACTAATTAAGTTTTTATAAAATTTTGAAAATATTTGATTACTATACAAATGCTGAAAACAATTTTTATAAAAAATTTAAATTTAAAACATTGTGAAGTACACAAGGAATTTTATAAGAGTTTTCGAAAATAATTGAAATTTTGAAAAGAATTTTAATAAAATTTTAGAAAATAATTAAATTTTAGAGAAAAATTTATAAAGATTATTGAAATTTTGACGAGAATTTTTGTAAATTGTTGAACACAAAATAAATTTCTGCGGAGAATCTTATTAATTTTTGAAAATAATTGGATTCTTCAAATGAATTTTATTAAAATGTCTTTTCAAATAATTGAATTCTTTTATGAAATTTTATTGAAATAGTAGGGGAACATAGTCTAGGTCGGCCACCTTTTTGACTTTTGTTTATAACTTTTTTTTAAAAATGAATTTGGACAATTGAAGTATATGGTTGGAAAGTCCTGTTTAATAGGAACATTTTTTCTGTACAAAGTAAATTGACAGGTTTAAAAATGAAAAAGTTATAAAGATTTAAAAAAAAAAATTTGTAGTCCAGGTTGGCCATTACAGTCAAGGTCGGCCATGTTTAAAATTCAAAGGGCATTAATCTTTAAAAAATAAAATAACATGTTTGGAGTTACGGAAAATTGATTCTTTATTGTTTACAGTTTGTAACTTAATGAAATAACAAAATAATACAAATAAACAATATAAAAAAATAAATATAAATAAAAAAAATTTTGCACTATAATATTAATAAAATTAAATAAAAATATTAATAAGATGATCAATTATATTATGAGTTATACAGAATTGCAGTTTTTGCAAATGAAGTAGCTCGTCGTCATCTTTGCGCATTTTAAACACATAGAGGCCGACCTTGACAGTAAGTAACATTACCGAATTGTTGTAACCATAAAGAAATACGTTTCGGGATTCGATTTTTTACTTTGTTTTCCTTTCAACCATGAGTCCCACAAATTTTCTGCATACTTGCCTTGACGATTCAATTTGTTTTTTATCTTTTATTAATGGTTTTTCACATTATGCACAAAACTTTTTTTGAGCTTTTTTGTACCGACGTCACAGAAAACACAATTTTCGATCCTCCGAAAATGTAATTGAACAAAAAGTTAGGTTTTACTAAGACAAGCTTCGACAAGCATGCGCGTAGGTGGCGCTAGTGAACTTGTCCAAAAAATCGCGATGGCCTACCTAGAAAGTAGACCAACCTTGACTACATTCCCCTAGACATTAAAAAGAATTTAATTTTCACAAATTTTTTTCAATTATTAAAATTTCTATGAAGAATTTTATTAAAATTATTTTGAAAAAAAATTTAATTATTACAAAGAATTTAATTAAAATTTTTGAAAATAATTAAATTTTTTGAATCAATTTAATTAAAACTTTATATAGAAAAAAATACTTAAATTGTAATAAATGAATTGTAGCATAAAGGTTTTTAAAATAATTGAATTTCTTTGAGGAATTTTAATCAAATTTTTAAGAATAATTTCATTTCTCGACGAATTCTGTTAAAATTGTATTAAAAATAATTCAAAGTCTGCGATGAGTTTTATTATTTATGAAAATAATGAAATGTTAAATGTTTATTAAAATTTTTTCTAAATAATTAAATTCTTTTGGAAAATTTTATTAAAGTAGTAGATTTGTTAAAAACCATTGAATTAATAGAAGTTTTTGAAAATAATTAAAATTTTGCCATGAATTTTAATACAATTTTTGGAAATAATTGAATTTCTCAGAAGAATTTCATTACTTTTAAAAATAAATGAATTTCTGCAATCATTTGTAATTACTTTAAAATTCAATTTCTATCAGTGTTTTTAATTAAAATTCTTCTATAAATCCATTATTATTAATAATCAATTAAAAATATATATTAAAAAATTTAATTAATTTCAGAAGAGTTGGAATAGGTAATTAAAATTTCTCAAAAATCCACGTTCTTTAAGACAATTTCTAATTAAATTCATTCATAAATGAAATTTTACAAAATTTCAAATTAAAATCTTTTAAAAATCATCTGTACTTATGATAACTGAAAACGCAAATTATTTAAAATTTAATTAATTTTGAAATATTTATTTAAAATTAGATTTCAAGAATAAACTTTCAAAAATAATAATTCTAACCTTTTGGAAATTGCTTGGTATATTTTTAGGGAATTTTTAGAAATATTTTCAGAAAGAAAGACGAACGCATTCTCTCGATTGTGGACTTTTATATATTATTTTTAAGTATTTTAAATTAGGGGTGAGTTTTGGGGGTTCGAGCGAGCATTCTAACCTTTTGGAAATAGCTTGGTATATTTTTAGGGAATTTTTAGAAATATTTTCAGAAAGAAAGACGAACGCATTCTCTCAATTTTGGACAATTACACAATATTTTTAAGTATTTTAAATTAGGGGTGGGTTTTGGGGGTTCGGGCGAGCATTCTAACCTTTTGGAAATTGCTTGGTATATTTTTAGGGAATTTTTAGAAATATTTTCAGAAAGAAAGTCGAACGTATTCTCTCGCTTTTGGACTTTTATATATTATTTTTAAGTATTTTAAATTAAGGTGGGTTTTGGGGGTTCGAGCGAGCATTCTAACCTTTTGGAAATTGATTGGTCTCCACCCTTCGGTAAAAAATCTAAAATTATGGAAAATTAGCAAAAATTCAAAAAACCGAATTTCTTAAATTTCAACATTTTCCCTTCTTTTTTATGGTATTTAGCTTTATTATTTTTGTTTAATGTGGCAAATTTCTTACTTTACATACTGATCTTTAAATAATAAACTTTAATAACTTTTCCTGAAAAGCTTGCTTAAAGATTAAAAATCACTATTTTCTTAGAAAAAAGTTGATCTAAAGAAACTAAAAAAATTTCAAAATACGTCTTTTTTAAAAATTTTATTGTAGAAATGGGTTGTATTTATCTGAAAAAGTTAGCTAAGGATTGTTTTGCATTCATTTTACAAAAGACAAAAAATTTGCATTTTTCTGATTTTTCGAACTTTTTGGAAAAATGTCATAACTTTCGTTCAAGTTAATATTTTTTAATCAGATAAGGCTATTATTGTAAGTTAAGTTAATACCTAATAGACTGCCAAATTTCACTTTAATTGGTTAAACCGTTTTCAATTGATGCGCGAACAAAGTTTTGCATACAGACAGACAGACAGAAATTTTTTTACATTTTTAGAATTATAATGTCTCAAAACGAAAAAATATATAAAAATTTTCAAGTTTGGAGCAATGTACAGATAGTAGTCTGATTTTATTAATATAGATAATGTTCGTTCACATTAATAGCTTTTAGTTTACTATAGCTACACTAAAAAAAAGTTATATGATTCAAGTAATTATAATTATTTGAAAAATAATATCTTATTTAAAAAGTTTTTATTTCGATCTAATAAGAATTTATTTCGTTTAATTAATTTTATTTAGTTGAATCAAATAAATCTTAATTGGATTAATTAAATAAATACTTGACTCTAATAAATGAATTTATTTAACACAAATAATGAGTTATTTTAAAACAAATTATTTATTTCACTCAGTCAATTCGATATTTGACATAAATAAAAATTATTTTAAATAAATAATTTATATAAAAGGAGGAATTTATTTATTTTAACCAATTAATTGAATATTTGGTATAAATAAAAATTATTTGGCACAATTAATTTTATGTTTTAAGTATAATAATTTATTTAATGCAAATAAAGTAGATAATAAAAACAAATAAAAAAACATTTAGATAAAATAAGTTAGTTCCGTTGATGATGTAGTTTGTTTTTCCTATTTAGTTAGTACGGTAGAGTTAGGGGTCTTCGGTTATAGGTCTTAGGCTAGATAAGTGTGACTGGGTTTTGATCCCCGTAGGTTTCAAATTTTAATTTAATTGTAAGAATTTAATGTTAATATTTCCAAGCATATGAGTCCTAAGAAGTATTTAGGCTAAATAATTATTTTATTAAATTTGACTATATAATTAGTACAGTTACTCGAGAGTAAAAAAAATATTAATTAGAACGGGAGATATTCAATTCTTTCGAAAAATTAAAAAAATTGAAAATTTCTAAATTTTATATTTTTTTATGGATTGCTTCTAAACTTTCTATAGTTGAGTATTACATGTTATTTAGTCACATTTTAGCATAATTTTTCAAAATTACTTTCTTATAACGAAGATGTAAGTATAAAAATGTTTTGAATATCAAAAAATTGAAAAAATTATAATTTATACCAATTGTTATGAAACTTAATTCAGTAGTATTTGTGGGCTCTCTGATTTAACTTTTAGAGATATTTTGATCAATGTAAAGACAAAAGTTAAAAACGGTGTTTATTTTGGTTTAAAACAATTTAACAGGGTGTCTACCAACCAGGAAAGACGTAAAATATCTGGGAATTTAATGTAACCGAGAAAAACTGGATTTACTTGCTATACAATTAGTTCGAATTAGACTGTACTATGACTCAAAAAACTGGAGGAAGTTTTAGATTGATTTTAATACATTATATTGATTGAAGTACTACAAATTAAGAAATATTGTTTTCTGCATTTGAATTTGTTAAAAATAACTAATTTGATAATAAAAAGTCGGTTACTGTTTCAAATGGTATTATTTTCCTAATGAAATAGACAATAGTAACTAATTATTATTTTTTCCCTATCAAATCAAATTCCCGGCTATTTTCCGGTTTTCTAGGTTGGTAGATACACTTTTAAGTGCATTATTAGAAACTACAACCCGTCGAAGACGGGTACGACAGCTAGTAATAAATATAATAAATGATGGGAATATTGCATTAACAACAGTTAAACAAAGTAGGGATGAAATTCAAAAAAATTATCGTGAGAGGCAAAAATTAAAACGTAAAATTGATAATGAAAATTATTCAGAGGAAGCATACACAACCATTTCTTTCCCAAGAATAATAAATGAAATAAATTAAGGAAATACTGAATCAAAAACACTTGAAAAAAAGTAGGGCTGAAATTAAAAAAAATTATCGTGAGAGGCAAAAATTAAAACGTACAATTGATAACGTAAATTATTTAGGAGAAAAACACACTTCAACTAAGAAAAAATTCAAGTCGAATCCAAAATAGAATATGCTGAGAACCTTAAATTAAAAAATAAAAATAGTGTTACAAGTTCTTTGTCAAAAACAAAGAATATTCGAAATATAGGGTACTTTGACTCGATGTCAAAGAAATTTTTGTGAAGGAGTATTAAAGCATCAAATTCAAAATGAGTTGAATGTTGAAAATTATCTAGGTCCGATGAATGATTACTGCATACATTGTCAAGCTAAACATTTTAAAGATGAAAAAGTTGCTGGTAAAAAAGTTAGTTTTAATGACTGCTGTAGTCATGGAGGTGTTGTGTTAACTTTAATACAATATCCAGATGAATTAAGGCTTTTGTTAGAAGGGTTTCAACAAAAATCAGACGAAATCAGATCATTTAAAAAGAATATAAGGCTGTAGAATAATTCATTTTCCTTTGCATCTTTAAATGCTAATGTAATTAATTTTAATAGCAGAAGAAGAGGACCATTCTGTTACAAAATTCTAGGTCAAATTTGCTATCAAATTAATAGTGCTTTATATCCGGATAAAGGTGAGGATCCATGTTTTGGTCAAATATTTATTAATGACCCTGAGGAATCAATCATATACAGATTAAAAAGTAACGAAAATTTGGATGAAGACGTTTTAAAATGTATAGAAAATATAGAAAATATTATGAGAAATTGTAATGCATACACAAAATCTTACATGATTATGTCAGAGGTAATTCAAACAGAAGCTGTATAAGCAAGACAAAAAAATGAAGAAATTCCTGAGTTACAATTATTGTTCACGTTGAAAAAAGGCTTTGAAAAAAATCGCTTACCCATACATTTGCCAAATGAACAGAATGTTATTATTCGAGAAGAAAAAGATAGTAACGGCATTTCTTTGGATTTGAATAAAAATACAAAACTTCTGGATTATTTTAAACTTAACCAACGAGATAGTAATGCTCAAAAGTATTATTATTCAGAAATACTACAGCATTATACATGGGTAACAAAATCTCTTGAATGGAAACAAATAATAATTCGTAAAGAAAAAGTATTGGGAAGAATGTATTCAGTTAATCCACATCAATTGGAGTTATTTCACCTTAGATTATTGTTGCTTTCAGTAAAAGGAGCAACTTCTTCTGAAAGTTTAAGAACAGTTAATGGAGTTGTTCATGAATCTTTTTCAACTGCTTGTTTGGCATTAGGACTTGTAGAAGATGATAGTGAGTGGATGAGGACAATGGAAGAAGCTGCATTATGGATGATGCTTTATTCACTTCGTGAATTATTATAAGAATTTTAATTTATTGTCATCCTGTACAAATGGATAAACTATAGGAACAATTTAAGGGTCAAATGTCAAAAGATTATTAAAAAATTAATGACATTAAAGCTGAACAAAGGGCTGATAGAAATATTAAAACAATGTTATTTAACGAAGGATATAATTAAACTGACTTTCAGGGGTGATTAGATATACAAGATGAAATTTTTACTGAACAAGTTCATGATACGAATATTGCAGAACATATTAACATAGGAGAACAGAATTATGCTAAATTAAATGTAAAACAAAAACTTGTAGTTGATTATGTACTTGATGCCCTAAAGGATTCTTCTTTTGATGGTTCTAAGTGCTTATATGTTGATGGTTGTGGAGGATCTGGAAAAAAAATTTTATACATTACGCTTTGGCATTAGTTAAGAAGTAAAGGAATAAATATTTGAAACATGGCATTCACAGGTATAGCTGCGACTCTGCTTCCTAATGGAAAAACTGTTCATAAAGTTTTAGGCTTACCCGTTCTATTATACAGTGATTCATTTTCAAACATTAAAGTTCAATCTAAAGAAGGCCTCTGTTAAAAAAATATAGATGTTTTTATTTGGGACGAAGCACTAATGGCTCCAAAATATGCTTTAGAAATTATGGATTATCTATTAAGAGATATAATAAATTCCAACGAACCTTTTGGTGGTAAAATTGTAATTCTAGGCAGAGATTTTTGACAAACTTTACCAATTAAAGAAAGAAGTGCTAAATCAGAAATAGTAAATTTATAGGACCGACAGAGTAGTTCGGTCGGCTAAGTGCCTGGCTCGGCGGACGCTTAAGGCCAAGGGTACTTGGTTCGCGCCCATTAGCCTGGGATTTTTCCAGCACGTGAGATAATCTGAGTGGGAGGTTTGACGTCGAAGTATAATGATGTGCACTGTCGATTATTGTCCAGTACACACTATTAGAATTCGACTCTCGATAAACCGATTGTACTCGGAGAGGTTTTCTACAGTTTCCCTCTCCACTGGCAAGAAAACCCATTATACAGGTGGTTAAGGCAAATGCGAGTACTCCTAATAGTCAAGCCGTTCTGTAGACGCAAAAATTTAGTATAAGTTGTAGTATGTAAGATTTCCACGGGGACACTTGTAACGCTAATATTAAGGCAAAAGACGAGTGTATAAATAAATAAATACTAAATTTTTATGAATAGTAAATTTATCACTTAATAATAAAACTATAGAAATATTTAAAAAAATACACATTAATAGATAATATGAGAGCTTTACCACAAGAAACGGAATTTGTAGATTTTTAACTTAAAGTTGGCAATGGTTAATCAAATGATGCAGATGATAATGTTATATTACCAGAACTTATTATTCAAAAATGGAATAGATATACAAAATTTAAAACAAAATTTTATCTTTTAAAGACAATTTAGGTATACAAAATTTAAAACAAAATTTAATCTATTAAAGATAAAATGTTTTTAATAGCTATGTGTGTATCTTTAGAGTCATATAAGAAACTTTTCGGTGTAAAAACATTTCCATTTTTAATAGCAGAAAGAAAGAGGGCGTGCGTAGCGCGCAAGATTAGTGACTAGTATTTATAATTCTAATATATACTAGCCACTAATTTTGCGCGCTACGCACGCCCTCTTTCTTTCTGCTATTAAAAATGGAAATTTTTTTACACCGAAAAGATTCTAATATTATTCTAAAGATAAATACATAGTTATTAAAAACATTTTATCTTTAAAGGATTAAATTTTGTTTTAAATTTTGTATACCTAAATTGTCTTTAAAAGATTAAATTTTGTTTTACCTTTTGTATACCTATTCCTTTTTTGAATAATATGTTCTGTTAATATAACATTATCATCTGCATAATTTAATTAACCATTGCCAAGTTTAAGTAAAAAATCTACAAATTCCGTTTCTTGTGGTAAAGCTTTCATATTATCTGTTAATGTGTATTTTTTGAAATATTACCATAGTTTACTATTTTTTATTGATAAATTTACTATTTTTTATTGATAAATTTACTATTTTTTATTGCTAAATTTACTATTTCTGATCTAGTACCCCGTTCTTTAATTGGTAAAGTTTGTCGAAAATCTCTGCCTAGAATTACAATATTACCACCAAAAGGTTCGTTGGAATTCATTATATCTCTTAATAGATAAACCATAATTTCTTAAGCATATTTTGGAGCCATTGGTGCTTCATCCCAAATAAAAATATCTATATTTTTTAAAAAGAGGTCTTCTTTAGATTGAACTTTAATGTTTGAAGATGAATCACTGTATAATGGAACGGTTAAGCCTAAAACTTTATGAACAGTTCTTCCATTAGGAAGCAGAGTCGCAGCTATATCTGTAAATGTCATGTTGCATACATTTATTCCTTTACTTCTTAACAAATGCCATAGCGTTATGTATAAAAATGTTATTTCCAGATCCTTCACAACCATCAACATACAATCACTTAGAACCGTCAAAAGAAGAATCCTTTATGGCATCAAGTACATAATCAACTACAAGTTTTTGTTTTACATTTAATTTAGCATAATTCTGTTCTCCTATGTTAATATGTTCTGGAATATTTATATCATTAACTTGTTCAGTAAAAAATTCATCTGGTATATCTAATAACCCCTGTAAGTCAGTTAAATTATATTCTACATTAAACAACATTGTTTATTTCTATAAGCCCTTTGTTCAGCTTCAATGTCGTTAATTTTTTAATATTCTTTTGATATTTGACCGTTAAATTGTTCCCATAGTTTATCCGGATGTACAGGATGACAATGACTTAAAATTCTTGTGAATAATTGACGAAGTGAATAAGGCATCATCTAAAATTCAGCTTCTTCCATTGTCCTAATCCACTTACTATCATCTTCTACAAGTCCTAATGCCAAACAAGCAGTTGTAAAAGATTCATGAACAATTCCATTAACTGTTCTCAAACTTTCAAAAGAAGTTGCTCCTTTTACTGTAAGCAACAATAATCTAAGGTGAAATAACTCTAATTGGTGTGGATTAACAGAATACATTCTGCCAAATACTTTTTCTTTACGAATTCTTTGTTTCCATTCAAGAGACTTTGTTACCCATGTATCATTATACCAGAGCATTCTCTGGTATTTCGTAATAATAATACTTTTGAGCATTTTTTTTAATCTAAAGAAATGCCGTTTTTATCTTTTTCTTCTCGAATAATAACATTCTGTTCATTTGGCAAATGTATGGGTAAGCGATTAACGATACGACTCTTTTTCCCTAAAGGTTTATTTAGAATTCTCCAAACTGTCTCAACTGGACCAACATATCTATTTTTTTCATAATGATGTATTTCATTATGATTAAGAGTTACCACACCATTCCCATTTGTGACAACAATAGATGCATCATCATGCCTTTTGAGAATATATTTATATAAATATTTAACAGACTTGATACTCGAAACTATTTCTACATATGTCAATTAAATATTTCTGAAAGTTTACGGCAATACGAAACAACATTAGAATTATCAACAATAAATCCATTCGGTCGTTCATACGCTTTAATATTATTTCTTTGACGACAATGAACAAAGCAATTTTCTTCAATTGTATTTTCTTCTTGGTAACTTTTAAAAAATTTTTTTGAACATTTCCCAACAATTAAACACCAATCTCCACAAGGTCCGTGTATATTATTTTGCATTATTATTTTATGTAAAATAGGATTGATATTTTCATCAGGAATTTCTGCAGAAATATAACGATAAACACTTTCAACTGTTAATATTTTAGAATTTTCTTTTATTATATCTAACAAATAAATGTGTGTCAATCCTCAGTTTTAAAATTTATTAACATAAACATAAGATTTGACGTCTCCAAATAATTTATTGTCAACAATAAGTTTAAGTAGATGTTTTACTTTTAATGCGAAAACCCTAATTACTATATCAGGTCTGTCAGCAGCAGTTTGATAGAGGAATAAATTTTCCTGATTCTCTTTCCAATTTGGATTAAACGTCATTGTAATAAATAAATCTGGTCTACCATTGACGGGCTTTAGAAATTCATACATATGATCATTATTTAGCATTGCTGCTTCAGTGACAAAAATACTTAAATAATGAGTAGTCAAATTAACAGTTTCTCCTTTGTTAGACATTGTTCTTTTATTTTATAAATTTTAACATCAAGTTTTATACATTTAATTATAAATTTTATAATTTCCATTTATTCAATGTTACCAAATTTTGCCTCTTATAGAAAATAACAACAAATTTTCAATTCTCTCCTTATTCAAAACTTTTAAATTTTTAAATCTATCCAATATAATCAATTTCAAATTTTGTCTATCATCCAATTGAACTAATTTCCAATTTTGTCTCTTATCCAATATATAACCAATTTACAATTTTTCCTTTTATCCAATTTAACAAAATTCCAGCTTTCTTGTTATGCAATATAACCAATTTCCAATTTTGCTTTTATCTAATTTAACAAATTTCCAGCTTTCTTGTTATGCAATATAACCAATTTCCAATTTTGCTTTTATCCAATTTAAACAATTTCCAGCTTTGACTCTTATCCAATTTAACCAATTTCCAATTTTGCCTTTTATCCAATTTCCAGCTTTGTATGTATCCAATATAACCAATTTCCAATTTTTCCTTTTATCCAATTTAACCAATTTCGCCTTTTATCCAATTTCCAGATTTGTTTTTATCCAATATAACCAATTTCCAATTTTTCATTTTATCTAAAATTTAACCAATTTACAGCTTTGTTTTTTTCAATATAACCAATTTCCAGCTTTGTTTATCCAATATAACCAATTTCCAATGTTTCCTTTGATCTAATTTAACCAATTTCCAATTTTGTTTTTATCCAATATAATCAATTTCCACTTTTTCCTTTTATACAATTTAACCAATTTCTACCTTTTTTAATCCAATATAACCAATTTAGAAAACAATATCTTAATGTAATTCTATTATTATTTACTATTCACTTATTATCACTAATTATATTCACTAATACTTACTATTCACTAAATCACTATTTACTAATTCACGAAGTATTCACTAATAAAATTCACTTGTTTAACTTCATATTCACTCACATATAGTGAGTAAATTCACCAGTAAATTATAAAGATTTTTTAATCTAATTTTCGTTGCAGACACGTAGAACGTGTCCCAAGGGAAATAATCTACGATATGATTTTTAAATTAAAATTTCGTTCTTATATTTAGGTGGTAGGCCCTAAGCGCGAGTGTCCTCTTCGCACTCGTAGATTGATTCTGAGGCCAATATATATACATATATATATACATATATATTAGACCTGTGTTAGACCCTACGAAGGATTACCACAAACAATATGAACCCTTGAACAATAGGCTTTGTAAACGAGGATTAACTCCGAGAGAACCCAGGTAATAATATTTTCTTTCTTCTTTGGTCGCAAGGAAAACTATAGATAAAAGTGAATATATATACATTTTTTTAAAAAAGTTATTAACAATTGAATTTTTTAGTTCTGCTTTATTAACAAATTTTTTTCTCGAGTTCCAGTTGACGGATTTAAATTTTAAAATATGGGTTTTTTCGTCTTGAACTGCACTATTTGAATATATTTTTTGTTTTTAAATTTTTTTATTTTTTATAATATTTTACATTATTTGTTTATAAAATGTTAGTAAACAAATATGTTCTTCACGTCCTAACAAAAAAATAAAAATTGTATTATATTCCTTAAACGTCTCCGAGTGTAAAACTGTTTTGAAAAAAATGAGCCTTTATTAGAAAAAAAGTTATTAATTAAAAACTGTCTAGAGCTTTACATGACGTTAAACTCGCCCCGCGCACATTAGCATTTTTGACAATTTAATGTTCAAAATTGTATGGAGCCTACAAATTTTATCGGATTTTGATGGTTTTTGTCTTAAATTAAAGGGGATAAACTTTCTAAGAGATCCCTCTAAACCAATTTTAAAATTATAAATTGTTATATTTTTTTGTTATTTAAAGTTAACAATTTACAATATTTTTTAAAAAATCATGTTTATTTTTTTATTTTTCAATTGCAAATGATCTTTTAGCACCAAGTAGAAGTCTTTAAGGCCTGAGATGTCTAAAAAAAATTTTTTGGCCCACCCTAATGTACATATGATATAAACATTTTATTTTTATTCCACCAAATTTTACTATCTTTTCAATAGATGTTGTTTTTATGTATACAAACATATCTTGGACACTTATCAATGACACTATCAAAAGAAAATGGTCTGAAGTTGAAAAACATACAAACCTCTCGCAGGATGATTTTCTTGAAGCTTTAAATCTATGCTTAAATTCTGCATACTGTCAATTTCAAGGAGAATTTTATAAACAAATATTTGGCTTACCAATGGGTTCCCCAATATCCTCAAGTGCAGCTAATATTGTCATGGAGGGTATTGAGGATAAAATTTTAAGCAAAATTAAATATAAAATTATTTTTTACTTTCGATACATTGATGATATATTAATTTGTGCACCTTCAAATAAAGTGGATAATATATTATGTAAATTTAACTCCATCGATAAACATCTAAAATTTACTTTAGAGTTATCTAATAATAATAAAATTAATTTTCTAGATCTTTCCCTCTCAATTGACAGTAATAACTTTGTTATAACAAATTAGTTTCGTAAATCTATCTGGACTGGTAGATATATGAATTTCTATTCACATCATCCTCTAAGTTATAAAATTGGAATTATATATACTCTAGTTGATAGGGCTATAAAATTGTCATATCAACAATTCCATCTCGAAAATCTTGATATTGTTAAAAGAACTTTACTACTTAACGGATACCCAATTGATTTGTTAAATAGAAAGATTTCACAGAGGTTTAGTGCTCTTACTAATAACTCACATAGGAGAAAAATAAACAACAACAATCTTCCAATTGAAAAGATTATAAGCATTCCATATATTCAAAATTTTGATGAAATTCTCTTTAATATTTTCACAAAACATAATTTCAATTTAGTTTTCACTAACTCTAATAATTTAAAAAATAGTATCTTTCCAAATTTTAAAGATCCAACAGAGAAATTTCAGAAGGTTGGATGTGTATATAAAATTCAATGCAAAAATTGTAATAGTTGTTATATCGGAGAAACTCTAAGACATCTTAAAACTAGAATAAAGGAGCATAAACGTTACGTCACTCACAACCAAAATATTAATGCTTTAACTAATCATACCTTTGATAATAAACATTCTTTTGATTTTGACAATATAAATATTTTACATATTGAAACAAATAATTGGAAAAGAAAAAATTTAAAAATGTTCTATATAAAAAATAATACTATTAGTATTAATTATAAAACAGATATTGATAATTTAGATAAAGTATATTATAATTTAATTACTTCTTATAAAACATAATTTAAAAAGTCCAATAACATGGATTTCTTCTTTAGCAGCAATACCTGGACCTAACTACATAACCCAACCTCTCTGTTAAAACTCTTTAATCATAGAGGCACATTTCTATAAAAAAATGTGCTTCTACAAAATCTTTAAAATTAATTAATTTTAAAAAAAAATTCAAAATGGAAAATAATAAAAAAAATTTGAAAAATTTTTTGTTGCATGCTTATATTTTTTTCTAAAGGGTAAGAAACTTTTTTACTTTCTCTTTTTCATAAATTAAAATATAACCTTAAAATATACTACAATTAGATTTGAAACAATTTTGAATTTTCTATTTCAGATCATTTTATTATTTAATCCTTTTTGAAATCTTTTGTGCTTTGTCTTGATTTTGGATAATGTATTTGTGTAAATTATTCATCCCCTGATGAGAAACCATATGGTTCGAAACTAGTTAGGATTTCAAAATAATAAATGTTATCTAAACAAACCGTAAAATAGGCCTTTTCATTATCTTTAAAATGAATATTTAATAGGGTCAAATAAACAAAAATCACTATAAACATTTTATGTTTAAACAGAGCCTAAAATGTTTACAAATGTCAACGAAACTTGATTATTATTCATAATAATTTTCAATAACAATGGTAATTATTAACTTTCAAATCATTTTTTAATAAAATCGACATAGATTACTTAAATAAACATAAATTTGTCTGCAAAAAAAAGAATTTTTTATTAAAAAGAACCAAAGTTACCTATTTGTTAATTAACATTGTTTAAAACAATTTAAATAAATTGTATTATGTAGTATTATTTGTCTGGTGGTCATGCTAGACTAATTTAAATTGATTTTAATCATTTGCAATGGAAAAATAAAAAAATAAACATAATTTTTTTAAAAAATATTGTAAATTGTTAACATTAAATAACAAAAAAATAAAAACAATTTAAAATTTTAAAATTAGTTTGGAGGGATCTCTTAGAAATTTTATCCCCTTTAATTTAAGACCAAAACCATCAAAATCCGATAAAATTTGTAGGCTCCAGACAATTTTGAACATTAAATTGTAAAAAATGCCAATGTGCGCGGGGCGAGTTTAACGTCATGTAAAGCTCTACACAGCTGCAGTTTTTAATTAATAACTTTTTTTCTAATTGAGGCTCATTTTTTTTAAAACAGTTTTACACTTGGAGACGTTTAAGGAATAAAATACAATTTTTATTTTTTTGTTAGGACGTGAAGAACATATTTGTTTATTAACATTTTATAAACAAATAATGAAAAATATTATAAAAAATAAAAAAAATTTAAAACAAAAAATATATTCGAATAGTGCAATTCAAGTAGAAAAAACCCCATATTTTAAATTTTAAATCCGTCAACTGGAGAACTCGAGAAAAAAATTTGTTAATTTAGCAGTACTAAAAAATTCAATTGTTAATAACTTTTACAAAAAATTCTTTTTGGCTTAATATTTTTAGGAATTCTTCTTCACCATATTAAGAGTCAAAAAAAAATATTTTGGTTTAAAAAGAAAATTATTTAATTTTAGGTGATCCGTTTGAGAAATTCTGACCCGTATATTTCAACATTATTATTAATTTTTATTAACTCAGATTATTTTGAAGACTGATTTACGTATACCTTATATTCTCTTGGCTTAAGGAGGTTGTTTACAGGTATGCAGACCTTCAGAAAAAATATTGAATTGACATTAACCCCTCAACGAGATTTCCACTGTTTGGGCCAAAAGTGTGTTGAAAAAATTTTTAATGGATTTTATTTATGAAAATTTTTTTTAATTGGTCAAATTCGCTTGAAAATGGTTACTTGGGGGTTTTTAGGATTGCTAATACCGAATCTGATATTAGTTTTCTAAAATTCAAAATGGCGGATCCAATATAGCGGACAACGAAATAAGAAATTGATCAGATTGACTTGAAACCAGTGTTGCCACTACTGGTACAATTGTATTAGATCTAGTACTTTTTGGTTGCTTCTAGTGATCTAATACTCACTAAAACGAATCTAGTACTTTTTGTGTGTGATATTTTACTTTATTACACAAGAATACTTGATTGGTCATCGTCAGTCAAACACAAAAGAATGTCGGCTGGTTCTAGTGGAAGAGCTAATCAAACTGTTTTGCTCTGTCGTTAAGTTTTCTCTCGACATAAATGATAAATTTAAATCCTCCTTAATCGTTGGCCGTCTTGCGGGTCCTGCTTATTTTTACTAACCTAATTACCTAAACAAAAACAAAGCGTCTTTCGAAAGAACATGGCAGTTATATAAAATTTTTACTAGCGGCTTTTTAAATAATACGACAACAATAATATATAATCATGGATCGGTACGTACTAATCAAAGTTAACAGGATCAGTATATATTTAAAAGAAAAAAAATTAATTTATTTTGTCATTCTAAATTAAACAACACTGAGACATAGTACATTGTAGCTCACTATTTGCCATTTATTCAATTCGATTATCTTCCAAAATTAATAAAATCAGCTTTTCCAAATTCGGAAATTGTTAAAAGTATTCAGTGTGGCCGTACTTGAGAAAAAAATTTAATTATAAATGTATTAGGTCATGCTGGTCGTGAAGCAATTTTAAAATTTGCAAAGAATGATTATTTTAGTTTAATAATTAATGAGTGTACCGACATTAGCACCAAGAAATGTTTAGCTTTAGTAATTCGATATAAACAAAACTTTCGTTGTAAAGAAAATTTTTTAACTTTGTTAGAAATCGTTAATGGCATTGCAGACGCAATTTATCAAGCGATCAAAACGATATTTTAGTCACAGCGCTAAAAGAAAATCGGAATTTAAAGAATTTCAATCTGTTGCGGGCGTAGAACCACACAAATTGTTAAGACCTTGCCAAACGCGATGGCTCTCATTAAAAATGGGGGTTGATCGAATGTTGGAGCAATGGTCTGCGTTAATTATTTTCTTTACAACTGCGGCAATTGAAGATAATGTCGTTGCGGCTAATGTAATATTAGGTGCTTTACAAAATCCGATTTATAAAGTCTACTACGCTTTTTTATTGCATGTCTTGTCGCTGGTTACTAAATTAACCCTTTTGTTTCAAAGCGAAAAACCTCAAATTTATAAATTGCGAACAGAAGTTAGTTCCTTACTGCGTCAATTGTATCAGTCTTTTTTACAGCGAGAATACATTAACAAGACACTTTTGTCAAATATCAATCCGCTGAATCCGCATAATATTTTAAAATTAGATGAAATGTATGTCGGAACAAAATGTGAAATTTTATTGCAACAATGTGCAATTACTCACAAATCAGATGTTGAGTTCTTTCGATTACGAGCTTTAGATTTCTACGTCGAACTTTGTTTACAAATCCGTAAACGTTTTGATTTGAATAACGAAGTTATTTAAATCTAGTTATTCAAACACTAATTGAAATGATAGATCCTCGAAAAGCAATATCAGGCGAAGTCCGATGTATTACGGAGCTACTTTTAAAATTTAAACACATTGTCCCTGAAGAAGATTGGGAAACAATCAATTCCGAATGGCGTTTACTTCCGGAAGTTTTTAGCAAAGGTGGATATCATGAAATGAAAATGACGAGTGAAGTATTGAATGACGCTGGATCATTTTGGGAATATGTTGGCGAAATTAAAAGTGCAAACAATAACGCGATGTTTGAAAAATTGTCACATTTAATGATTAATTTAATGTGCCTACCTCACAGTTCGGCTGGTGCGGACCGAACGTTTTAAACATTAAACTTAATTAAAACTAAACAGCGAAACCGATTGTTAATACCGACATGTGATGGTTTAATGGCAGCAAAAACTTTGCTTGATGGAAACAAAAGTTACGAATGGAAGAAGCAGAAGTTACCTGCTGATGAGTTGATAAATCCTATCGAAAATCTAAACCTTGATATTGTTAATGACAATGACACAGAAATTTTAAATGATCTCACTTTATCGTAAAGACTTGAATAAGATTTATTATATTTACAAATTATATTTTATCTCTAAAATTATAAGTTTTACTAAATGAGATAAAAAATAGCAATTTGTAAATAAAATTTTTAATATTATTATATATTTGTTATTTTCCTTACTGAATAATGAATATGCAGATATATAATTTGAAAATATATTATTTAAAAATCAATGATGTAATTAAATGTAAATAAAATAATTTTTTTAATTTCAAGCAAATTTTAAATAATCAAAATTCCAATTAAAAAATAAATTTAGCTTAAATAACAATTTTTATAACAGTTTTACAATTTATCTAAAACAATTGTTTATAATTTCAATTTCAAATACCCGCTAAAGAAATAGAACAATTATCTAGTACGAAAGAAAAATAAATCTAGTGACTTTTAGTACAAAATATTCTCGGAACTAGTACGGAATGAAATTTTCATGTGGCAACACTGCTTGAAACTGAATACTTAGGGATTTTCAGGGTCGCTGATTACGAATCTGAAATTAGTTTTTCAAAATTCAAAATAGAATATTTAATATGGCGGAAAGTTTTTAAAATTGATTGAATTTGTTTGAAACTGGTTAATCTGACATCAGTATGATAATTTTTGGTAAATTTAAATTTCGTTAAATACCCTGACATTAGCTGGTAAATTTAATTTTTATAGTTTATTAAATTTTTTAAATTCACCACCGCAGAATGTACCACGAGAAGGCTGCCATAAGATTTTACATTTCATTTTTTATTTTTAAAAAATTTTTATATATATTTTTTAATTTTATTTTTTTATATACTAGATTATATACCAGACTCGTTGTTGCATTTTTAAAAACTGATTTCAGTTTTGTAATCAGCAACCCTAAAAATCCCCGAGTATTCAGTTTCAAGTCAATCTGATCAATTTTCAGGGTTCCGTACACCTACGGTGTAACGGCGGAACCCTATTGGTGAGACTCTTGTGTCCGTAGCCAAATCGTGTCCCCCCTCCTAACAGCTAAACTATTTGACCTAGAGAACTCAAATTTGGCACTTATACGTTTTTTCACATGTAGATTACAGGAAAAATATAGAAAATGTGATTGGAGGTGATGGTCATAGCGTTGTCAAGGAAATAACAAGATTTTTGGCCAAAAATGCATAAAAAGTGACCATTCCCCCTCTTAACTTCTAAACTATTCAACATGGAGAGCATACTGGTGTATTTTAACGCGAATATTACAGGAAAAATATAAAGAACTTGCTATGTAATAATAACCATAGCGTTGTCAAGGAAAAACTAAAAAAAAATTTGAAAATTTTTTTTTTCTAATTTCTACATTATTTGATCTAATTAACTAAAAATGGGTTTATTAGTATATTTTTACAGTCTAATTACAAAAAGTATATTAAAAAATCTAAAAAAAAATTAAAAAAATTTTTTTTTTAGATTTTTTAAAAAATTTTTACAAAAATTTAAAAATAAAATTAAAAAAAAGTGTACAAGTGCGAGTTGTACTTGCACTGCAATGGCGGGTTCCGTACACGAATATTAAAACAATACTTGCAACATTTATCGGTAATTAGTAGAATTAAAATAAACAATTAAAAAAATATAATTTTAATTTTCGTGTACGGAACCCGCCATTGCAGTGCGAGTAAAACTCGCACTTGTCCACTTTTTTTATTTTGTTGTACGCCATATAAGATCCGCCATTTTGAATTTTGGAAAAATAATGTCAGATTTGTAATCAGCGACCTCAAAAACTCCCGAGAATTTCGTTTTAAGTAATTCCAATCAATTTTTTTATATTGTCGTCCGCCATATTGAATCCTCCATTTTGAATTTTGGAAAAAGAATGTCATATTCGTAATCAGCGACCTCGAAAACCCTCCTAGTAACCGGTTTCAGGAACATTTAAGAAGTTTTTAATCACCTTTTTTAAGTTGCGCATATATATATATATATATATATATATATATATATGTATAGACTATACTTTGTCACCTCCGTGTAGTCTGACTCACGTTGTCGCCTCCGCTATTTCTCGTTAAAATATTTTAAAAAATTAAACATATTTATGTTAAGGGGGACTTTCTTAATACGATTCTCAAAAGAGGGGTAAGAATTTTCAAAATTTTTTTTATATATATTTCGTAGGTATAGCACATACGAAGCTACCTCACCTGTATATATAGAAGAGAGTTACTTGCCATACGTACTCACCTCCAACAAGGTTGTCATATCTACGAGATTTGAACGTAGTAATAATTTTTACTTATACTGTTTTAAAGGTACTTAGATTCATGGACTATAGAATCTTTAGAATTCCTAAAGATTGTTTTTAACAACTATTATGCATTTTCGCACTTTTTAAATTTTCTTTAAATTCCCTAATGTAACAGACACAGTCCTTGTTATCGTAAGGATAATTTTCGACTTTATGAATTTAATTACCATACGTTTGAAGGATAAAATAATAAAAAACTTACGATGAAGTATAATTTCTAAATTTAATACAGAATTCAGTAAAATTATTACTGATTGATTTTTATTAATTATTATTGAATGCGAATCTCTTCGAGTGCTACATTTATCATAAAATCCTCCATATTTAAAAGAGAAATGATTTTTGAGGAAACCGCTACAAATATTTTATTTTAGCTTAGCATAATATGATAATTAAAGTAATGCATATAAAATAATGTACAAATGCTACAAAATACATCCGTAATGAATATTAACCCACCGAGAGTAAGGCTTAAATTAAACAATTGGTTTTTTTACATCTCTTATTGTTTATTTATAACTATTGTTAATGCATGTGCACAAATTCTAAAACCAACCAGGAGTAAACTAAATGTTTTTTATTTGTATGTTGTAAAAAAGCCATAAAATCATTAAGGTAATTTTTTATAATTGTTTATAACAGACAAATACTATATTTGACTAATGTTACTACTCACTCTACATTTGTTTAAACAATTTATTATTCACTAACTTTTTTAACAGTGTGCCGAGAAAGTTGCAGTTTTATTCCAATTTTGCAATTTATAGAGTTAACTATTATAGTGAACAAATAGCGTTCCCAGAATCATCAGTTCAACAATTTTTTAAACAAATTATTATTATTATTAACTATTATCCCAGTGCACCTAAAAAGATGCAGTGTTTTCCCAATTTTGCAATTTAAGAAGCTAACCATAATAGTAGATAAATAATGGACCCGTAATTATTAGTTCAACAATTGTTTAAGCAAATTATCGTTGTTATTCACTAACATTTGTTGCATCGCATCTAGAAAGATGCGGTTTTTTCGAAATTTTGCAATTTATCGAATTAACTATAATAGCAGATAAAGATTGTACCTGGAATTATTAGTTCAACATTGTTTAAATAAATTATTATTGTTACTTACTAACTTTTACCGCATTGCACCTAGAAGGATGCAGTTTTTTCCCAACTTTGCAATTTATCGAGTTAACTATAATAACAGATAAAAAATATGCCTGGATTTATTCGATCAACATTGTTTAAACAAATTATTATTGTTATTTACTAACTTTTCACGCAGCCCAGCTGAAACAAATAATCCTAGGTATATTACTCATCTGCTATTATGGTGAGCTCTATAAGTTGTAAACTTAATATTAAACAATTCTAATAAAAAACTTTAATGGATTTAGAGCCATTTTTAATATCTAAATAGAAAGTCATTACAGGGTGAATAATACCCAGCCTTACACTCGGTGTTACAAATTTTAACCTTACGCTCGCCGGGTGAAATGCAGAATTATTTACATAAAAACTATTTTTTTTTTTAAATAAATGTTGGATTTTTGCTTTTATTTGAGCCACACTTCTCTTGCTTCCCGTTTCTTTAACAAAGATTTTAATTTCTTGTGATGATGGATAATTTCCTTTCTGCATTGATGCCGTAAAATGACAATTTATTTCCTCTATTTCATGTTTTGACCAACCTGAAAAGAAAAAAATATTACAGCTTTCTCCTTAAAAGAAAATTTTTAGTTTTGTTTCTTAATATACTATATTTTTTCTAGTTTCGCGTTCGCATAAAGTTTCACTTAACTTACCAGATTTTTTAATTTTTTGTTTCTTTGATTGTGTCAAGTCAGATGAGTCGAGATTCATATTCTCATCTAACTGGAAATCTGAAAATATGACTTTTTAAACATTTTTCTCAAAGGAGATTAAATAAAAATTTAAGCACAATATTACCTTCACTGTCCTGCTTGTCAATCCTGGTTCCATCAGAAGTTAATGCGGAAGTTTCCCTTTCTAAATCAAGATCAAAAATGTTAGAATTAGCTTTAGTATAATCAGTACAATAAAAAGTGTTTTTTACCTTCAGCAAATTCTTCAGCATATTCCGAATTTTCGTCAAAATTAATTTCTGTCAAAGATTTTCCTCTAAACTCTAATGGAAGTGATCCTTTTTCCATCATCATTAGCAGCTTGGAAACTTTAGCTGTTTGATAGATGTCAACTGGCAACCTTGAAATTAAAAACAGTATATGATGTTTGCTTGAATATATGTGACGCGATCTAATGAAAGGTACCTTAGAATCAAAATGTTTTAGATTATGTTTGTAATATTTGGAGTGCAATTACAGAAAGATATTTAACTATTAATACAAACCACTGATGTTAAAGTCTTCATTTCATTCAAAATATTCAATAAAAACTAATTTTGACTTCACATAATAAAAGAGGAACTTTTAAGAAAGATAAATCATGCATAAACATAACCTATAATTCGTTTGCTTCTAAGGTCCCTTTCTTTAAATCGCGTTATATATGTAGAACATTTCTTAGTTAAAATATTTACTTACTCATAAAATTCTGCATGCGTTTTTTCAGTGTGGCCCATAAACTTAGAGAATTGTCTTGTATCTTCCTTCGACATGTTTAGTATCTGTGCCACGGTTGCAATTTGTTTTCTAAGCTTATTGCTTGTCATTGCTTCAGGATATTGCAATTCAATTTTTTGTGTCAAATATCGAATTGCCACATCACCTTGCCCCCATTTAATTTTACTGCTAGGTAATGCAAATACATATTCGTTTTCAATTGAAATGTATTTCTTTCTCTCTTCCAACAATATTTTCATAAATTTTTGTAACAATTCAGGCACTAAAATTACCACAGCTCTGGATCCCTTACCGCTATTGACAACACGTTTATACTTTGTTGTTAATATATTTTCAGATTCTGACAATGCACTTTTAAAATCTGAAAAATTTGATATTGTCTCCTTCTCGTAATCCTGGATTTTTAAATACTGAACATCACCTATTCGCCTTCGATTGAAAAGAATGATCAGAGCCAAAACGCAGTGCACAAAAGTTTTATAAATTATAGCGTCGTCTATACAATTTTTAAACTTCTCTACACATTCATTGGCAAGTATTAGTGTTTCATCTCTGAATTTTTTGATGTCACTAACCAGCGGCACAAGCAATGGTTTATTCCAACGTTTCTCTTGTAGATCTTTGTTTGCAAGAGAAGATATTTCTACATTCCATGATGATGTAATTAAATTTTTAAAATGTTTTAAATCTTTTAACCATGCATTACATTCTGCTTCTGAGGAAGTGGAAAAACCAGAGCTTCTTTTCAAAATTAATTGTTGCAGTAGATCGCAAATATCTTTTAAATAGGTGCCCATGTGCATTGCAAGACTGGGGGCATTGAATGTTTTTTGTAAATGATCGTATCCTGATATTTTACGTGTAGCTGTGATAATATTATCTACATTTCGGGTTTTCAAAATATCTTTAAACGAAACTTTATCATCATGGACAATTTCTCGGTACGCAATTAACAAACGAGAAAGTTCACGCATTCTGTTACTGCAAGCATATTCTTTTCGTTCCCTTTTATGTTTTTTTAAATAATTTTCTCCAAACTGCACGATGAGAAGATCTTTTTTAGCTTCATATGATATAGCATCCCCTTTCATTATATTGAAAACCTAGAACACAATAGTTTTTAAACAAAAGAAATGTGAAAATGAATTTTTTCACAATTTTTGGTTTTCAAAATTCCAATTAATTCGTAATTTCTGCACAATATATATTAAAAATAGGTCAATTGAAGTATTTTTAATGTTAGTTTTTATTTTTTATTTATTTTTACTTTTTATTTATTTATTTTTTTAGCTAGTTTAAGTTATTAAAAAAATTAATATTTTTTTAAATATTGACAAGTAGTAACAAAATATTATATGATAGATTGTTTAGAATCATGAAAGAAGTATAAAAAGACGATTTTTTAGGATTACATTACATATGTCTCTGTGTGCAGAATTGTTTTTAAATTAAAGGTATATTTAATAGTTGAACATAGAAAATAATTTATTTTGAACATTGAATTAATTCATGTATTTGATTCACAAAAGACATTCCTTTGAGAATTTAAAAATTAAAATTATAACTAAATGAATAATCTAAATTACTTACCTTACACATGTTCACTATTTTTTCGGCTCTTGATGCCATTTTACAGTGTAAGTAATCTTCTTAAACACTTCACAAATATATTTAGAAAATAACTGTTGCTTCTTACTTCACGCACAGATCAAAACGGAATGACAAGTTAGACTTTTTCAATTAGTCTTTACGCAAATATTCTTCAATTCATTAAAAAGTAATTACATTACTATTAAAAATCGATTAAGAGATAATGTCCTGTTCCTAAGAGTGGAAGAAGGGTCATTGTATTGGACCATATTTAAGAAACAAGAATTCTTCCCACTCTAAAGTAAACGAGAATTGCATGCTATTATTATAGATTTATGTAATATCGTTATTTTCAAATCTGTACTTATTACCCTATAGAAATTTTAGTTTTTATAAAATAAATTTTAAATAATTTTTCATGTACTTTCCATCGTAATTCATGCACCTTTTAATTTTTATTATAAAGGTGAGATTTTTTTCTATAAAATATTTCATGGTTATAAAGATGCCAGAATGAGTTTTCGAGGAAATATAAAAAGGGTCTTAAAGAAATATATTTTTTACATTTTTTGCCTCAGCTATTCAACGAAAGTAAAATCAAGAAAAGGAATTATTTATTACGAATATAATTGAACATTTGTCTAACTCATTATTATCAACTAAAACTTTGTTTCTTTGTAGAGATAGAATCACTTGCTATTGCAGTTTATTTATTTTTTGAGAAGATGAAAGTATGAGACTGAAGTTTGCAAATTTTTTAAAAACAAAAAAAAATAATGAGACGATTTATATCACTTTGGATTTAAATTCAAGTTATTTGGAAATAATTTTTGTGTAAAAAAGTGTTAAGTTAATTAAATTTGGGTACATCAAAATTAAAGAACAATTGACGTGATAAAAAATTAATATTTAAATATTTATTTAACGAAACAAATTGCAATTAAACATGTAATATTTTAAGTTCAATTAAAACTGAGAAATATATCAGAATTCAGCTAATTATGTTAAAAACTGAACATATAAGTTATGGAGATGCTATCTTTTTTTTAAAGTTGTCATGGTTCAAAACAAACTAAAAAAAGGCAAAGGTCGATTTGCATGCTTATGCCGATATACCAGCATCATTGGCTTCTCAAAAACATGAAAACTCGAACAGCACGCTGTCAAACGCTTATGCAGTGTTGCCACATTTTAGAGGTGAGAACGTCGACGCTGTATTTAAAACTGTCGATATATACACTGGAGGTGACAACGTGCAGGATGTATCGCATTGTATGACGATACTAGCGCCTGTGATATACGCCTGAACTAAGACGTCATCACTGTAGGTACGGAATAGTCCTTGTCTCCTCAAAACGTTTTTTCGGCAAATCACGTTAGACATTATTTCAAGTCGATTTGCGTTGAAAAATTGTCAAAACGTTGTCACCTCCGAAAACGGAGGTGACAGCGTTGTATATGAGGCGACAACGTCTACTGTTTATCTAAATCGGAGGTGACAAGGTACACTCCATACATATATATATAGATATAGAAACACGTTCAAAATTTAATTCAAGTAAATAATAAAAATCATTATTTTCCACGTGTTTTGTTCATTTTCATTTTAACTACACATTGCCTTCTCTGTTCTTATTTGGTGGATAATACGCGCAAATAATAACTAAAGAGGTTAAATAATTATAATAATCAGGATAAATTCATGAATAATTACATTAATTCCTCTTTTAATTATCCTAGTGGACATTTTATATCTTACCATTGCATATCTCAAAATAAAAGATTTCTCATTGATCCTACTATATCTATTAACTTAATAAAACACTCCGAATTAGAATCTTTTGTTAATATTAATAAAAATAAAACTCACTCACTTTTTAAAGGAGAAATTAGAACTATTGGCCAAGTAATTTTACCAGTTCACATAACAAACGAATATTACACAAAAGGCGAATCAAGCGAAAAAGTATCTTTAAAATTTGGTGTAGTTAATTATCAAACCAATTCTAATATAATTGCAATTTTAGGAGCTAGTTCTCTTGATCAATTTTGTCAATTTAATTATTTTGTCAACAAAACAATTGTTCAAGACGGAATTTGGGATAAAGATATAATAATAAATAGATTTAAAAGTGGACTTGAAGCAATAGCTAAAAACCCGATAGCATTAAGTATATTTGATAGAAAAATCTAATTCGTCAAATAATAAAATCAAAATATATATACAAATTCAGGCAATTACATGTATAGGTACACTGAAACACCTTGTAATTATCCAATTGGTGAATTTAATTCTAATCATATTATTTCTCAAAATAAAAATTATATTCTTGATCCTACACTACCTAAAAATTTAATCAAGCAGTCAGAATTAGAGACTTTCGTTGATATTGACAAAAATTGAACTTATTCACTTTTCAATAACGAAATTCAAACTATTGGTAAAGTTAACTTACCTATAAAAGTAATAAACTTATATACTAATGAAAAAGAAATAATTGGCGAAGTCCGAATTAACTTCGAAGTGGTGAATTATCAAAGCGATACTAACATTATTGCAGTTTTAGGAGCTCCCAGTCTTGATCAATTTTGTCAATTTAGTTATTTTCAAGACAAAATATTTTATCAAAACGAGAGCTGGACTCAAGACACAAAAAGAAAAATAATCCTAGATAGTCTTAAAGCGATAGCTCAAAGTCCATCAATATTAGTCAAGGTTAAAGAAAATCAAAATTAGAACACGTGAATTTTACTAATTATAACTGACTATAATTTTGAAATCATAATAAAAAACCGTTTTGTTAAAATTCATTCGTGATAATAATTAACTAAAACTTCAAAAATTTAATAAAAGGCAAAATATTAAGAAGCATTAAATTCAAATATAGCGCGAAAACATATATTATTGACTTTAACTACTCATTGACTTCGCGCGCGGTGTACTCGCAGTAGTTCGAGCCGCGTCAAGTCAGACGCCCATACCGCGGAAACAACTACACTTATTAGGCTTAATTCTTTAAGCGCCATCCACATCTAACCCCTCATGAGTTCATATTTCTATTTTATAGAAAGATACAATAATTTGTACCCACTTATATTATTAAAATCAAGATTCTTTAAAGAATTCGAAGCGAAATTCATTATCGACTCATCATTACCAATAAACTTAATTAAAAACAAGGAATTAAATTCTTACTTGGGTATTGATTATACTAAAACTCTTTCACTAAGGGAAGGTACAATAAAAACCTTTGGGAAAACTAAGGTTTGCGTTAATCATACAGTTCTAGAATTTCATTCCATTAATTATACAGGGTTCACAGATATAACCGGAATTTTAGGAATACCTTTTAATTTCGACATTATTAACGAATTTTATTAAAGTAAATTTATTATACGTTTATGAAAATCGGTAATCAAATAAGCAAAATGCCTGACGATAACGAATCTGATACTAATGACCCCATGGTTACTACCATGGCGGAATGTTTTGCACTACAACAAGGAACTATACATATTCCTCTTTATGATGGTAAAAACATGCCTTTAAGAGATTTTCTCGAAGATGTAAAGAATGGAGAATCTTCTATCCCTATTAATTGCGATAAACAATATGTTAAATTGGTATTATCTAAATTAAGAGGTGCTGCACGTGATAGCACTTATGGTAAGACTTTTGAAACCCTTGACGACCTTGTTAAACATTTGAAACAAAGATATGCCCCTAAAAATCTTATGTATGGTACCTTCATGAGATATCCACGATTCGTATGACCCGAGGTAAGAGTATAAGCGAATTTTACGATAGATTAACACTTTTAGTAGCCGGAGCAAAGGCTGCATTACTTAGTTCATACGGAGAAACGAAAATGAAAAACATGTTAGAACCTTTAGACGATTGTGCTTTAGAAGCCTTCATTAACGGTGTTCCTGATGCAATTTCTAGCTTAATAGAAGCTCGTAAAAGCGACAAATTGAGTGATGCGGTAGACATCGCATTACAATACGAAATTAGACACCAACATCAAACAGATAACTACAATCATGCTTATCATGTCTCAAGGTATCAGCAGCCGAGCGAAAATAAAAATTATAACACTAATTTTGAGGTAAGAAATAGGAGTCCCAGCCCTAGAGTACGTTTCAACTCTGAAGATGAACCTATGAAACCACGTTCTCATACTCCTATAGGCATTTTAAAAAAACAGGTCTTACCTCAACCTCAACAACCAATTGCTGGATTTTACCCACCCTATCCTTATTATCCTACTTAAATTAATCAACCACCTTTCATGCCTTATAATCCTTATCATTTTTATCAACAACCACAAAGATTGGATGGACATAGCAATAACTCATATGGAGGCTCTAAAACGCCCCCACGCGCTCAATCACCAGCCCCTTCTAATGAAAAACATTTAAACTCTTATCCAGCTCGACGGACAGACGCGACGACGAGTCAGGAAAAACAAGAGCGTCAAGCAACTGTAAGGATACTACAAAAACAAGAACAATCCTGCAAGCACAATGCAGCAAAGAATCCCCAGTAATAATTTTAAAATCCCCAGATTTCTTAAATTCAAAGGCATCACTATTAGTAGACACTGGTGCCGACGTAAATTTAATAAAGTTGGATATTTTACAACCAGAATTGAACGTAACAATAAACGAAGCCATTCAACTTAAAGGAATAGCCCCTGTAAAAATACCCACACTTGGAACAGTTCAAGTTAATGTAAATAAAAAACCTATTACCTTTCAAGTAGTGTCTTCGGAATTTCCTTTACATTCTGATGGCATATTAGGACGAGAATAAATAGGACAAGAAAAGGCCGAAATTTCCTTTTGGCATAATTCTATTGTTACTCACACAAATCCAATAAATCCCATATTTTTTCAAGACGTTGAATCTATCATGTGCAGAGAAAATTTAGTGGAAAATAAAGAAAACAAAAGAAGAGGATTAACTATCAAAGGCAGAGACCGACAAGTAATACCAATAGAAGTATCAAATAAAGAGGTAAAGGAAGGTTACTTACCATTAATAAAAACAGAAGAAAGTCTAATAATAGGAGAAGGTATAGTAAGCAACAATAATGGATTGTGCCACATTTTTGCAATAAATACCACAGTAGAGGACGTGGAAATAGATGTTCCACCCCAAGAGCTCATACCTTTTGAATATTATCCATTACCAGGCGAAGAAATAGATGAAGACTCATCAGATGAAGAATATGAAGAACCAATAGATCGCATTGCGGCTATTATTGATAATCTAAGATTAGATCATTTAAACGCGGAAGAACAAGAACATGTCAAAGACATAGTAAGAGAGTTTCCTGAAAGTTTTCACTTAACAGGAGAACCTTTAAAACCAACCAATAAAGTACAACACAAAATTATAACCGTAGACGAAATTCCAATCCATACCAGACCTTATAGATTTTCTCCTGCCCAAAAAGAAGAAATAGACAAGGTCATCGATCGAATGAATTCAGAAGGAGCAATAAAACTTTCTGCGTCACCTTACAATTCACCATTACTGATCATACCCAAGAAAATCGATGCTACGGGAAATAAAAAATGAAGAATAGTCATAGATTTCAGAGCCCTTAATGATAAAACAGTTGGTGACTTTTACCCCTTGCCTCATATTACAAGTGTAATCGATTCCTTGGGCCAAGCTCAGTATTTCTCAGTTTTTGATTTAGCAAGTGGATTCCATCAAATAGAACTAGATCCTGAAGATAGACAGAAAACAGCATTTTCAACAGTACACAGACATTACTAATACGTACGAATGCCGATGGGATTAAAAAATTCACCAGCAACATTTCAAAGATTAATGGACCAAGTCTTACTCAGACTACAAGGTGTAGAACTATTTGTTTACCTAGATGACATAGTAATTTACGCAGAAACTTTAAAAGAACATGGTACAAAAGTAAAACGATTATTAGAAAGATTAAAAGGCGCAAATTTAACATTACAACCTGAAAAATGCGAATTCCTATGTAGAGAAGTAGCATATTTGGGACACATAATTAGTAGCGATGGTGTAAAGCCCAATCCTAAAAAGATAGAAGCAGTAGAACAATTTCCTACACCAAAGACACCCAGAAATGTAAAACAATTTCTAGGTCTTGCGGGTTATTATCGAAGATTCATAAAAGACTTCTCAGCAAAGGCAAAACCTCTTTCAAATCTATTGAAAAAGAATGTAAAATTTGAATGGGGACCAGAAAAAGATAAAAGTTTTAAGGAACTTAGATTAATGTTATGTAAGAGCCCTATACTTCAATATCCTGATTACAACAAAATGTTCACAATAACAACAGATCCATCAGATTTCGCAATAGGTGCCGTTCTTAGTCAAGATAAGGATAGAATTGATCTACCTATAGCATACCTTTCACGAGTACTAAATGCACCTGAACAGAATTATTCTACCACCAAAAAAGAATGTTTAGCTGTTCTTTATGCAGTTAATCATTTTAGACCATATATTTACGGCAAAAAGTTTACATTGGTTAGTGATCATGAACCACTAAAATGGATTAATTCAATTAAAGATCCGGGACAACGATTAGTTCGATGGAGATTGAAACTACGAGATTACGAGTACGAATATAAGTACAAACCAGGAAAATTAAATCATAATGCAGACGCCCTATCAAGATATCCCATTAAAACTACAATAGAAGAATCAAATACAAAAGAACAGGCACGAATCCTTGTAAACACAAGACAATCTACAAATCCTAAACCTGCAGCTCCATCCACAAGTTCTGGAGATGCTAGTACTTCAACACAAAAAGAAAGAACTCTCAAACAACCAACAAAAATTAAAAGCATTATGAAACCTACAAAGAAAATAGCCACAAATACAAAATTATTAGAGAAAAGCACAATTGGACAACGCGTCGCTCAACGAAATAAACTACAACCCCGCCCTTTGAAAACAAAATTCACGGAAGATGCATCCTCAAGCTCTGATTCCGATGTAAGAGAACAACCACCTATACGTAAAAAGAGCACAAGTGTCCTACCTACTTTGGTCACACCTACACCTCTTTATGATCCATATGCACCAAAAAGCGCACCCCCTACTGCACCTTTCGAACAATATGAATTTATTACAGAACCAACAACAAGTAAAGAAGTAGTGAAAATAGTTAGCCCACCTTTAAGTGGAAGCGAAGATAGTTTAGAAGAAGAAGAAGAAGAACAACAAATTCCAAAAACAAGGAAAGAAATAGCAAAAGAATTAGAAAAATCAATAGCCCAATTTGATGAATCGATGGCTCAACACGAAGATTGGTTAACGGAAAAAGAAGTAACACCTAGAGATAAAGGAGTCACAAAAACCTATCGAAGAATACGTGAAAAGTTCTTCTGGACTGGTCTCAAGGACCAAGTAACTGAATTCATAAGAAAATGTCCAACTTGCCAAGAACAAAAACTTGTTCGAGTAAAAACAAGAGATCCAATGCTAATTAAGGACACTCCACTGGAAGCCTTTGATAAAGTAATAATAATAATAATAATTTGATAAGGATACTTATCCTTGGATACAGTAGGAAAACTTCTTACGACTCCTGATGGTAATTGCCATATACTTACCATGCAAGACCATTTATCATAATATTGTATTGCAGTAGCAATCCCTGATGTTTCAACTACAACAATAGCACATGCTGTAGCTACAGAATTATACTCCAAATACGGAGCTCCTAAAACAATTTTAACTGATAAAGGAGAAGGATTCATAAGTAAACTTATGAGAAAACTATCTAAGATCTTTGGAGTTCAACAAGTTACAACTTCAGGATACAGACCTCAAACAAACGGCAGCTTAGAAAGAAGCCACATAGTTCTTGTAGATTTTCTAAAACAATATTCTGAAAACTACGACGATTAAGACAAATTACTACCCTTTTGTATGTTTGCTTATAACACATCTGTTCATGAAGCAACAAATTTCACTCCTTTCGAATTAATTTTCGGGAAAACAGCAAGAACCCCTACTTCATTTCCTTCAGAAGAAAAACTCGAAACTTACGGTTCATACTTAATAGAATTAATATCAAGGCTGACAGAAATAAAAACATTGGCCGCGAAAAACCTTATGCAGTCAAAAATTAAGTCCAAACAAAACTACGACAAAAAGGTAAAACCCTTTCTAGGAAAAATAGGAGGCTTAATATAAGGCTTACGTCCTAAGAGAAGTTAAGAAAAACAAATTCGAACCATATTACCATGGACCATACGAAATTGTGGACCTCTTAGACAAGCATACCGCAATTTTAATTACAAATGAAGGTCAAAGGTTTCAAAAACATATAGATAAGTTAAAACTTGCTTATGAATAAAAATAATAACATTATTTTCTGTATTATAGATGGCGGAAATGGTACTCAGAACACCTTCTTTAAACGGAGAACTCATCGTTATTAATGTATTCCCAAAAAGAAACATTGACTCTATAGAATTTCCAAAAGGGATTCTAGAAGAACTTACAGCTGAATACAACTTAACTAAACCTAAATTCACTGTAGAACAAGTAACAGACCCCCCAAATGATAGAAAATATGAGATAAAATGCATCGTTAAAGACTTAACCCATGATAACATATTCATAGCTAGAAGTAGAGATGAAAGAAAAATTAAAGATGGAGAGCATACCACAGCTAGAAAATTATTAAAATTATTAGACAAAACTTATCATTTTAGTGAGGAAGAAAAGCAAGCCGATTATAAAGGTGTAACTTATGTAATGATCCAAGAAGAACCCACACAATTAAAAATAAAATTATATAAATGGACCAATTGTTGCGAAATTTGCTACATGAGAGGACATATTAAAAATAATTGCTTTCGCCCACTAAGAAATAAAAGATTGATTCCCCAATCAATCAGAGACACTACCAAATTAGACTTTTGGGAAATCCCAGGAAAACCAATCGAAACACCAATTGGAATGTCAATTGAAACTCAAACTAACACACAAAGTAATATTGAAAACTGGGATTCTCCAGAAGCCTTTTTCAATTAACAAAAAAAAATTATAATAAAGAATGGCAAATAATTTTAATACTATATAACAAATAATCAAAAACATATATACATATATATCTAAATAAAAATAAATAATAACACTATACTCATATTATTATAAACAAATAAAAACTATGATGTATTGATTAAATGAATAAATAAATAAAAATAAAATTATTAAAAGAAAGACGAGAGAAAACGAAGGAAGGGGACTTGGTGGTCGCCTTCTTCTTTCCTCTTTACTTTAAAAATTTTCTCAAAAAATTAATTTAACAAAATATTAATAATTAACAAATTTTATATTAAAATCAGAAATAAATAATATAAAAACCAAATTCATTATAAATTACTAACTCAATAAAGGTAAAAACAACCTTTATACGTCATATCGCACTTCGATATATCGATCGATAACAACATCGATATATGCTCTACAGAAAGGACAAATACATTAAATTACATGCAAAATCATGAATATAATTAAAGCAATTACTATTTAACAAATAGAATATAATTAATTAATTTAATTATATCCAAACTGTTAACAATATTATAACAAGTATCGATCGGCATTCTTGTACAGTTGTATGTATAGATAGCATAAAATAATAAAAATAACTATTAAAAACCATTTAATTAATATAACAATAACAATTAATAACAAAAAATACATAAAAGAAAGAATATTAAAAAAAACAAAATTCATAAAATAACCAAAATAAAAATAACCTTATACTATCGCACATCGAGATATCAATCGATACTTACATCGATACAAGCATTAACAAAAATAATAAAATACATCAAATTAAAGTCAAATTCATGAGAATTATATTTTATTATAAACAAACAAACCTCTAATTAATAAATAATACAATTAATTAATTTAATTCTATAAAAACATTATTAACATAACAACGGATATCGATCGATATATCACTCGAGATCCTTGTTCAGTTGTATGTATATTCAATACTAAATATTTAAACTCATTATTATAAACCAGTTAATTAATTAATATTACAACAATAATTAATATTAAATCCAATATAATCAACAAATAAATACTCTTAAATCAATTGTAACCATAAACAATTGAAATTTCCTAGAAAACTAAAAATCAAAATTCCCTATTCATAGTTCTTAATTCGAAAATAAAATATTAACTAAATTTATTTCCACAGATGAATATTCCAATCCTTGGATCTATTTCCGAAGCAATGGACTACATTTCTGTCGCCTTTAAGTTACTACTATTATTATTAGCAATAATAGTTATAAAAAACTTATACATTTGCTATAAGGTAATATCGATGAGGAGACGTCGATCGAATAATCCTTCTCATATATAATTCGACCACTGAATATATTGGAAGCTCAAGGAAGAAGGACTACCTGCAATAATTTCAAAAATCTACAAACATACATTTTCCATTCACAGCAAAATACCAATAACAACAGTCTTGATGTCATCCGTTTATCGAACGTAACTATCGATCCTTCTAGCGCGAGAAACCATACAATGCGTGCTATTCAACTCTCTTTGTCTTGCATATAATGACACTCTCACGCAGCCACGCATTCGACTCATGAACACAGCCTAATGCGATTTTAGCGCCACATATTCAAACTAAAGTATGTAACTATTGAAAACCTGTCTAAATCGATACCTTGTCAAGCGCAATGTTTAGATTGAAATTATTAAGCCTCGTTTCAACCATGGAGTAGTATAAGGAGACCGAACGCCACTCACGCAAAGTGGCCGCACTTTTCATTACCGTGTTTCCTCTGGGCTCACTTACATCGATAGAAGCGCCCCCAACGGGGAAAAATGTCACTAATAATCGTCTGCTAATTGTTATTGTACAGTGCAGTTGGTATTTTTATAGGTTAGTGTTGTTTGGAAATAGTTGACAATTATCATTAATAATTATCTTATAATTATAATATATTATTATTTATTCAATATTAATTTTGAAAGTGCTCGGTTGGAAGTGAAAAGAGATAAATAAGTAAGTATATGTGAGAATTGTTGCGATTAGTAATGTTTATATACATAACTTAATTGTTACTAAAATTCCCTCTATAATTAAGAGAGAAGAATTGCAATTTTTCACTACACAGACAGCAGCAGGCATTTTCACTCACAATTTATTTTTTACATGCTTCACTGAACTAACAATCACTTTTATAAACAAAATTAGAGGTTATGTCATGTCTTATTTTGTTTTTAAATATAATGATCTTCTCCTCCGCGAGAGGCTCTTCTATCGATGTAAGTGAGCCTAGAGGAATCACTGTTATGAAAAATGCGGCCACGTTTGACGCGGATTCATCACAGGCGTTCGTCTCCTTATACTACTCCATGGTTTCAACATAAAAATGACTTACAGAATGTTACAGCATGCGTCACTAAAATAGCAATTTATAACCATGCAATTCGTTTTCATTCAAATTTAATTATTAAAAAATTTTTAATAAAAATAAAATAAATAAATAAATAAAAACATATTTATCAATATTTTTGTTTATTAAAAAATTGTGTTAAAACAATAATTTAAATGGGCAATAAATTAGGGAATGACATAATAAACACTATATTAAAAATTGTAATACAATCATATACATTGTCACATAGGTACACATACAAATGAATAATTGTATATACTTAAAAATTTTGAATACGTAATTGAAAAATAAGCCAACTGAGTCGAACTACTCCAAATCAGCTTCTTCATTCTTAACAAAATTTTTTAAAACAAGCATCGAACACAGACAGTGTTGTGGCATCAGCCCGCAAGTACAAGAAGTTGAACCAGCATCATCATCACTAAAACAATGATAGTAGAATTAAAACAAATTGACATAACAATAACGAAATAAATTCTATGTAAACAAGAAGGAATAACTCACCTTTCGACATCAGGAAACTGAGACATAAAAGAAGACCCTACATCAGAATTATTAATAGTTTCCATGAATTCCAAAATTTGTGCCATACATTTCTCGAGCTTCACGAATAGAAGCAGTTCTGAATCGTTGCAATTGATATTTTCTTATTGCCTTCATATCCGGAATAGAAATATAGTTTGAATTTTTCCGTGGACGACCTCTCTTTCCTTTGGTGTTACTCTCAATTTCCTCCCGACGACTCACACCATGACTCAACTGCAGATCGTGAATAATAGAAACAGTTGACATCATAATTTTGTTTAAAAACTCCTGCAAACTAGAGTTGTCTGGAATTCTCCTATTTTCCCCTACAAAACAACAACAGTATTTTAAACAATAAAATAAATCGATCATTCGTGATCCACGTTAAACCCTTCACGTAAAAACAATTGCTTATTGTTTAAAATCAAGTTTCTTAAATCAATCGACGACACTTTAATTAAAGCACCCGCCCGTCGGTTATCTAAGGGCTGGACGACTTCAAAATCTTTGTCCGATACCTCCCACTGAAATCTGTCGTTACACAAAGTGACCAAAGTCTGCACGGCACTATTTAATTTTACTTTCCAAAATGCAAAATAAAATAACCCCAGTCGCTCTTCAACACGACGAAGTCTAAACAAAATCCCTGTCAACTTTGTTAATTGACTATTAACTGGTTCTGTTTGACTTTGATTAAATTCTAATAAAGATAAATCAAAATTTTGAACGGATTCACTATGTACGAATTCAGAAAGATAATTATCACCCAAATCAATATCATTTTCAGTGTCCATTTTAAAAAAAAAAAAATTTTTAACAACCTCACAGTTACATTAACAAATGGGTAATGCTCACCAGAAGAACAAGCTGCACTCTCCATAGTAGAAGAAACGATTTCCTGTCGACGATCTTCGTAAATAATCGTAGAGGCTGAAGAAGAATACTCACTCTCCATTACAACAACCAGTATAAACTAAACTGAATATCCCTTAGAGAATCATTTAAGCATTGTGACTACGTGACAAATAAAAAAAAAAATTTTCGCCAACATCTAGGAGAAAGAAGACAAAGTTCATGAAGGATCACAAACCACTTACCTCAGAAGAACAGATAAATTACACAACACGTATCTAGAATAAGCACTACACAAGCACATTTCCAATTATATTATAAACATAAAAATAGTATACTCTATTTATGAATATGTCATTATTTGTACAAATTTAGAAATTATTGTTAACATCAATAAAAAAATAAATTAATTAATTAAAAATTTTAGGCTAGCGAATTATCGGGGCGATAATTGTTTTAAGGGGGGAGGACTGTTACATCCCCAGATATAACTTCTTATTAAAGACAAAACCAATAATAATAAATAATATAATAATGACAAATAAAACATGTGTATATGTTTGCGTGTGTGTATATGTATGCATATATATATATATATATATATATGTAGTTAAAATAAATATAATAAAAATCTAACACAAGACATATAAACAATATATATGTGTATATATGTATATACACATATAACAAGCGAAGAAACCCTGCACGATAAACTAGTAAACTTGCGTAAAAGAGTTATCATCTACGACAATTGAAATTAAAATCGAACGTGATCTAGACTTGTGTGATAAGTGGGCGACGGTCGGTTCATTATCTGCACTCGTGGTAACTAATCGGTTGTCGCTTGCTTATCATAAACGATGATAAGTAGTGCAAGCATAAGAAAGTTCTTAATTTAGACACTAGAGTCTTAGATTTAAAATTATAAGAATGAATATATGAAAAGATGACTAATTATATAAAAATTGTAGTAAATTGTTGTAAAAAGCGAGTGTCACATTACTTAAGATCGAATAATTCACATATAAGAAAAATGATCCAACTCATACGTGTTTTATACATTTTAGCAAGGGTACGTTCTTTATACATTTTAGCAAGAGTACGTGCTTTATACATTTTAGCACGGATACGTGCCTTTTAACCGTCTCATCCCCAGTCAAGTAGACTATTATCTAGGGGTTTATTAAATATAAACCCCTGTTTTCTACAGTCAAATGTCAAATACTCCGGTGTGTTTCTGCCCGAACGGTATCGTCGAGTCGGCCCTTCGATTGTAATATTGAGTTTTAGAATCAGTGTTAAACATCAAAAGAATATTTGTTTTCTGTAAGGAAATAACTGGCACTATTCTTAATTTATATAATTACTTTCGTCGTATAATAGTTCAATTTTACTATTCTCTTTCTAATTTAATAAAATTAGTGCAAGTTCTTTCCGATTACTAAGAAGATAAGTTTTCTTTTGGTATCAAGGTACAGTGTCAGAAAGAACAATTAGAGTTTGTGAAAAGAGCTATCGAAATAGTCGTTTTAGTGCTAAAAGTGCTAAAATACGAACTAAAAACTTATAACTACATACTACTTGTACTACGGTGACGCAAGCCTGGTTGTAGTCACATTATTGTAATCTCATCATCAACAAAATCTCAAAAATTGTAAGTAACTGTAATTGTTTAAACTAAACATTATAAATAAACAATCACATAAAAAGGAATATGTATACATTATTTAACGAGGACCCGTAGTTCTTTTAAAGTCAAAACGAATCCACACTAAAAATAAACGTCAGGTCTTACCAACTTGACTAATCAGCAACTTGTCTCTATTTTACTAATAAATTAGTAAACTAATCTAAACCTTAGCTCGGGTCGTAACAAATCTACCAGGGATTTTTTTTTTAACTATATTTTCAAATAATTTTCAATTACTCCTTTCAATTCCAAAATTGGTTAAATCACCATTTTTTTGTTAGAATCATTTACATGATTAATTCAATAAATAAAAAATAATAAAAATACATAATGACTCAATGAAAACAACAATAAATAATAGTAGTAATAATGATAATAGTAATAAATAATAAAAAAGTAGTAAGAATAAGAAAATTGATATAAATGCAAAATAATTTTCGAATTTAATTTTAAATCGTTTTTAGTTATTTCTTCTTGTTTGAGATTATCACCATCTTCTTCTTATAATCATTTCCATCATTAAGTTTTCCTCTTGCCAAATTTTAGTGATCAAGCAGGGAACTTATCATTTTATAATATTTATATGTGGAAATAAAAATTGCAATCGAAATCTAAACAAAACTGAACACCATTTTGCTCTACTTACTATTATTTTTGAAAATGTATAGATAACAAGTAAACTTAAAAGAAACTTTAACGTTTATTAAATTTATTAATACATTTAGAGCTTAGAATGCATGTCAAATATTTGGCATAGTGGGAATGAGTATCGATTTGTTATAATTGGAAAGAACAATAATATAAATGACAAAACTACAAAACAAAAATTTAAACCTTTAAAAATAATACTGATGATTTCATTTAATTTTTATTGTATGATACTCAGCTTAATAAATTGGAAAATGAGAAAACATTAAACGTTTTAAGGTAAATTATATAAGAATAGTAAGTAAATAACAACATTGATTTATGCACTAAGAAAAATTATTTAACAATAGTAAATTTTCTAACCAGTGAAGGATAAAAATTAGAAATTCGAAAACGTTCAAAAATTAATGTCGGATCCTTTTTTAAGCTATGCTTTTTTGGTATATCAAAAATTTAAAATTTTTTAAGACTTTATACTTCGAGAAAATTTGAATTCGACCTTACTTGCGTCGACCATATTCAGAAGCTATAGATATTAATAATGAAGTACGCGTTTTATTTACGTGTCTAATTTACCGAATAATAATTTATAAGAACAAAATAATTACAGAAACGAATAGCTTTAAATTCTAAAAATAATCAAATATCACGAAAAACATTTATTTACTCTACTTAGTTTCAAACTTTTTCCGCAACTCTAAAAATAATAATACAAATTTACTTCGTTTTAAAGCAGTTGGTGTTTTTTTTATTGGCTTGGTTGATTATAGGTTAATTAAAATTCTTTCAATAAATTCAAATCATCAGAATTATTTTGATTTTTATCATTGTATACTTGTAGCTTTAAAGATTTTTCCCTACCATCATCTTCGATAACAATTACGTCTTCATCTTCTGATTCTAATACATTAATTTTCTCATCTACCTCATCTGGCTTATTACATTTTCTAGTCTCTTTTATCTTATTTTGCTCAGTAGGGTTCACAGTCTGTTAAGAAATAAATAATTTTAATTTGATTATTAATGTAATGCATAATAACACAGCCCCACAAAAAAAGAAAAGTACCCTGCGCGAAAGTCCACAGTACCATACCCCTATGTATTTTGATGCGCTGAAAACGAATCCAAAGTCAGATTTGCTCCATCACGTCAGGATTTTTTTCTAACCTCAAAAAACATGTCAGATTTTATGTAATTTATGTAAAATACAAAATTTTTTAAAAATTGATTAGATTTTTCTCAAACTTGTTTTTCGGGGGTTTTTAAGATCGCTGATTACGAATCTGCAGTCAGTTTTTAAAAATTCAAAATAGCGGATCCAATATGGCCGCCAAAATTTAAAAATTTGGTGGATTTTCACTTTACTTGGTATATAGGGGTTTTCGGGGTCGCTGATTACAAATTTGCAGTCAGATTTTAAAAATTCAATATGGCGGTCATTTTTTCGAAAATTGATTTCTTTTGCTTTAAAATGGGTACTCACTGGTTTTTCGGATCGCTGATCACAAATTTCAAATCAGACTTTAAAAATTTCTAACAACTGGTTCAATATGACTTGATATGCAAGCATTTTGGGAGTCGGTGAATTTAAAAGTTTCGAAAAGTTTGTTGGTAAACATTTATGCAGCAGGAAATGCAGATTCTTGGTAACCTGAATGCCTAAATTAAAATGTATTTATCGAGACGACATCTAGGAACATTTCTAGAGAATTAGGCATAATTTCTGGAGGAAGTTCAATTCAACAATTGCAGAATACTTTTCTCTTGAACGCAGGCCTGCTAGGACATAATACTGTATTGTATTTCCATTGTGTTTTGGCACAATATAGACCTTTTCATTTAAGACCGGAAGTTGAAGCTACGCCATGACAGACGGCGCGATTTCAAAATTTTCGAGCAACTTTGTGTCAGAATGTATATTGTGCTAATAACAATTCAAATAAAAAACTCGATGAAAATGATATTCCAGAATCTAAATTAATGTTTGAACAGGTAGAGAAAAATACTGTAGCTGTCAATTAAAAATATGGTTATAAAGCCGAAGTCAGTGTTTAAAGGGTAAAAAAGTCTATATTGTTTACATGTAAATAAGGTTATGTTATGTTATGAACATAACCTTACCCAAAGGTCTCATTTTCGATATACTTGACAAGTTCTGCAATTACTTCGAATATTTTCATTCCTAATATTTCATTTTCTAAATGTTAAACGGTTTTGGGAAAGAAATAAAGTAATAATTTTCAGTCAAATAAGACTTGCAACGAGCATCACTTTTGCAATTCCCAAAACAATATTTTTTTTTTGCATCAATTTTTTTCCTTTGTGGATTATTTTTCTCAGGGATACTGCTCATTTTTAATACACGCTAATTTTTTTTCTACATTTATTAGTAATATTTTTTAATTACTTTTCACTATTGGAACTGTGCATTTTGTACAAAAAGTGCTCGAAACTTTGTTGGAAGTTATATATATACTCCGCGCTTGTGCAGTACAGATTCCTTAAATGAAAAGGTCTATTAATCCTGCTGCTTCGATAGATGTAGTAGGCGACGACAACTGCCCCGAAATGGGATGTGTAGAATGATTTGCTTCCTGTCTATCGAAGTAACGAAGCCAGCGAAGGCGCGCTGCCTTGCAGGGGGACGTTAGGGTGTGAGGATGATACCGTAGTGTGTCCGGCGACGAGTTGATAATGTCCTCCTCAAAGTCGGAAAGCTCTCATACGTAGGCCTAGGGAGGTATGAGGGTTATCACCCCTAGGACGGTGGACTCGCCTGCGATCGGACCAGGATCCCTAGCGTGCGGGCATTTTCCTAAATATCATGGCTTTCAAAAATCAAAACAATAAAAAAACTTCAAACGCTTCAAAAGTTCTTTTTGGAGTGTCAACCTCACAACATACATGTGACAGCAAAGCAGATGTATTTTGTTACGTATGCGGACAATTTTATATCCCGAAAAATCGCAAATTAATCAATGAAAACATTAAACAAATTTACAAAGATTGTTTTGATTTTGAGATAGTCAATCAGAATGAAAAATGGGTTCCAAATACAATCTGCAGTTCCTGCTACACAATGTTAACTCGTTGGAATGATACGAAAGAGGATAAACACCTGAAGTTTAAAAAACCAACATTGTGGAAAAAACCATTGAATCGAGAAGATTGCTACTTTTGCATGACCAATGTAAAAGGCTATAATAAATAATGAAAAGAATATAATTTACGCATGTGTAGTATCTGTGAAAAAACCCGAAATTTTAAGTCATTTAACTCTTTCTTCTGCAAATATGGAAATCGACAGTTCACCATTAGAGTATGTACTTTCCGATATAAGTAATGCGGTTAGTAATATTGTAGAAGACAATGATGATATTTATATTCCAGATGGTTATCAGGAAGAAAAGATTAAAGAAGGCTTTACGCAAGAAGAGCTTAGCAACCTCATCAGAGATTTGAAATTACCCAAAAATGGAGCAGAATATCAGCTAGATAGAAAAATGCAAAAATAGAATGTGCAGCTAGATATCTAGCTTTAGTTTTAAAAAAGAAAAATTTGTTATCTAAAGGCACCACAGCTTACTTTTATCGTGACAGAGAAAAGGAATTTCGGAAATATTTTACAAAAGACGATGAGCTTTCATTAGTATATTGTTCTGACATCGAAGGACTAATAAATGAATTGAAACCAAACATATATGAAGATCAACATAAGACTAGACGTTATTCATTGACTCTTCTAAAAGAAGTCTAAAGGCAGTGCTAATTCATAACACTAATGTTTTTGCTTCAATTCCCGTAGCCCATTCCACTGAACTTAAGGAAGATTATGAAACTGTCAAATTAGTTTTGGAGAAAATTAAATATAAAGAACACAATTGGCAAATTTGTGGAGATTTTAAAATTATAAGTATCATGTTGGGCCAACAAGCAGGTTTTACGAAAACACCTTGCTTATTATGTTTGTGGGACAGTAGAGATCAGTAGACCAAAAGAACATCCTTTACACCAGGTTCCAAAAATATTAAATAAAAAAACCTCTAGTTGATCCTACAAAGGTAATTCCACCACCTTTACATATTAAACTAGGGGTAATGAAACAGTTTGTAAAGTCTTTAGATAAAGAAGGGAAATGTTTCAAGTACCTGGAACAAAAATTTCCAGAGATATCTGATGCTAAATTAAAGGAAGGAATTTTTGTTGGGCCTCGAATTCGCAAACTAGTAAAAGATGAAAAATTTATCACAGTAATGAGTAAAAAAGAGAAAGCTGCATTTGGCTTAGTTTTAAGGGAGTTATTGAAAACTTTCTTGGCAACCATAAGAGCGAGAATTGGGATCTAATAGTGAATGGTATGATCAAAAACTTTCAAAAATTGGGATGCTTGATGAGTTTGAAGCTCCATTTCCTACATTCACATCTGAGTTACTTTCCCAAAAATTAAGGAGACTACAGCGAGGAACAGGGAGAACGGTTTCATCAAGATATTAATGAAATGGAGAGCAGATATCAAGGCAGATGGGACGTAAATATGATGGCTGACTATTGTTGGATGCTAAAAAGGGATATTGTTCCAGGAAGAGTAAACTTAAAAAGAAAACTACTGCACAGGTCTTTCGAAGCTAAACGAGTCCGTTACCATAAACAGACATAAATAAAAATTACATTATTTTCAAACGGACATATTGATTTTTCAAAATCTAATTGAAGATTTGTTATCAGTGATCCGAAAAACCACTGAGTACCCATTTTAAAGCAAAATAAATCAATTTTCAAAAAAATGACCGCCATATTGGATCCGCCATATTGAATTTTTAACATCTGACTGCAAATCTGTAATAAGCGACCCCGAAAACCCCTATATACCAAGTAAAGTGAAAATCCACCAAATTTTTAAATTTTGGCCGCCATATTGGATCCGCCATTTTGAATTTTTAAAAACTGACTGCAGATTCGTAATCAGCGATCTTAAAAACCCCCAAGAAACAAGTTTGAGACAAATCTAATCAATTTTTAAAAAGTTTTGTATTTTACATAAATTACATAAAATCTGACATGTTTTTTGAGGTTAGAAAAAAATCCTGACGTGATGGAGCAAATCTGACTTCGGATTCGTGTTTAGCGCATCAAAATACATAGGGGCATGGTACTGTGGGCTTTCGCGCAGGGTACTTTTCTTTTTTTGTGGGGCTGTGTAATTAATACTTTTTTCCCTAATAATTATTTTCTTCAAATTAAACATATTAAAAATTTATTTTTAGTTAAGTTCATTCAATTAAAATGTTTAAATATTCGAAAAACATTTTTTTAAGTTTAACTTACTCTTTTGCCTTCCGTCAAGCTGTTCTTTTTAATTAAATTTTCATTTATCATTAATTGATTCAAAGCTTTAACTTCCCATTGCTTCGGTTTTGGAAGGACCAAATCGCAACTATAATAATAATAATAATAATTTAATTTTTTAATTTTAAAGCCTCTTAACTCATAACTATATTTAAGCAGGTAAATAGACAATGAATATGAGTGCCAAACTGAACTTTTTATCATTGGAGAGAAGCGTGATCACTTGATTGTCTAAATAATCATATTCGATTAGAATCGGTGATCCTCCCCCTGTTGCCTCTAGATTTTTCTTCGCATCCCGCATTTTTATTTTTATATCTCACTTCCATTTGTTCCAAGTCTAAAATATTATTTAAAGAATTTAAACATTTCAATTTTTTTTAATTTTTATAAGGAAAGAAATTTTATAAAATTGATTTCTTTTATAGGCATCTACTCTCATAGCAATTTTTCAAATTAAGTTATTTATTCCAATATAATTATTACCTTCATCCATGAATCCATTGTATTTATTTGACCATTTAATTCCATGTTTAGAATCGTAGTCAGAATGTTCCACAATTTCTTCTAAATAAAATAATTCATCGACTATTAGACTATTATTTTTTAATTTTTAAATCTCAATATATGTTCTCAAATTTTACTATACTATTTATTTATAAATCTTTCACAGTAATAATTTTAAAAATTTTATGACATTCAATTTTATTTGAGTATTAAGTTAAAAATGCATTTAAAGAAATTATGTACGTTAGTTGAAATTAAATATATCAAACAAACCTGATTAGAAAGAATAATTTTCACTTTTTCGCTAATGGCAAAACTTCGATTGTTCGACATGAATCGTAACATTATTTCGCGTTGCGAATTAGACACGTCAGTCGACATTCCTTTTGTAATATAATTCGATATGTAAATAGAAAATAGTAATTGCAATTAAATTTAAGAAAAACTGTGTTTCTGTCAATTATAAATTTAAGAAATAAAATACTTTTTAAATATTTTACTCACTTAATATGTTCTCTTGAAAATCAAAATTATTATTTATTACTAATTGATGGTTATACACGTCAGATTATTTTTTGTACGAAATGAATTTATCAATTAGTCAATATTAACAATAAACAAGTGCTATATTTTTCAATTATCATGCATTTAACTGTATACAGCGTCATCAATTGTCATAAAAATAAACATTTGCTCAGAATTTCATATATACATGTATTCTAGACAAAAACTAGTCCAGATAACCTTTTTTAAAAAATTAAAAATCATCACGAATGCAAAGCTTCCTGATAAGAAAGCAAAAACAGTAGAAATTGAAAGAAAATTACTTCAACTTTAATGAGCTTCTTAACTAAAGATTTCTAAGATTGAAGTCAAGCTAATTTCAACCGTTAGAAAAATTTCGATGGCGTATGGGTGCAATACAATTACAGTTACAGTAATTTCCACTTGAAAATATTCCCTGAAGATTCCCGACTAATATTGACGCAATATTGTTTAGTCAAATGATTAATGTAGTTCTGGACAAATTTTTTATTTCAGATTAAATTGAATTACTTGGGTTATTTAAAGATAGAAATTTTTTTCATAAGATACATTCTTTACACAAAAAAGGCTGTAATTAATTTTATAAAAGCATTTTAATTATAAAATATAAAGAATACATAAATATGTATAAAAGTAAATACTGATTAAGTAAAATGTCCATTCTCTAAATTTGAATTAGTAAAAATGTTTACTAATTTGAATTACTGACTGACTTTTTACTTTTCAATTAGTAAATTTTACTACAAATTCATTAGATATTACTATTTATTAGTAAAATTTACTAATTCAAAAGAAAAAGGCAGTTATAAATTGAGGCCTTGGATCCAATAACTCGCCCGACGCTCGGAGGAACGCGCAACTGCCAGTCAGTGAGCAGTGAGCGCCTCTGGGCCACTCACTGCTACCCGACTGGTATTAGCGCGTGCCTTCGAGCGTCGGGCGAGTTATTGGATCCAAGGCCTCAATTCATATTAGTAAACATTTTTACTAATTCAAATTTAGAGAATGGGGGAGATGGCCATAATTTCTTTAAAGAATTGTAAAAATTATAAAATAACGAAAAATGAAACATTTTCTTAGAAACAATCTTAAAATTTACATTTTATTAAAAGTGCATTTTGTCATATTCTCTTCCGAAATGTTCTTTACAGTTGAACAATGCTTATAATTTTTGGCTTTTATCTTTATCTAAATTTTTAATCGTTCGCATAATTTTATTCTCGAATTTTGAACATTTATCGTAAAATTAAATGCAGTTAAATCTGTAGGCAGATTTCCCAAAATTCCCTAAGCAAAAAAAAAAATCTTCAATAAGATGTCTACCTCTATCTGGTGTCAATAAGATCAAATTTATCTTGTTATCAAAGATTTATTAATTTGATTTTCTTTAATGTTTCTTAAAAATCTAGAGTTAAAATTGGGTAAACCAGCGACAGTAGTCGTCCACTTAAGAAAATATTTTTAATCAATACTGTTTAAAAATTGCAATTAAAATTTCTTCCACGTGTGATTGTTCCTTATGGTCTGACAATACTATTATACCAATCATGTTTTCAAAACCAGGCTACTGTCTGGTTTACCCTATATAAAAGTCATTAATGGACATTTCACCCAATAATACATAACAGAAGTAAACATCAAAATATTAATTAAATAAGTAAAATAATTTCTCCTCTAATTTTTTGTTAATATTAAAGTTTAGGTTATTTACTGTTTAATAAAACATGAATTTGAAAATTATATTAAAAAATAACAATGTAACAATAAGAAATAGAAATTTCTTAAAAATTTTTTTAGTACCTATATATAAAAAGAGAATAAAATGTACACTTAGAATTTCATTACTTTCCAATTGTTTATTGTTTATATTCACTTTAATTAACAACAAAATTTTCTATACACTTTTCTAACAGTTGCAGCCTATCAAAGTTAGACAATGAAAATTGGTTGAAAACGAAAATTACACCAATATCTTTATCACTGCCTTAAAAAACTTTTTAACGTTAATATTTAACGAAGTTATCAACATTCAAAGAATGTCATGTTTTTATTGTCACTTTTACAAGTGCTCTTTCAATTTTTACCGGTAGTGTATATCATCAAAACATAATTTTTTCTTAAAAACGTAGGTTTCTAAAAAAATTTGAATTCTTTGGTGTAATAGGAGTAGTCGATGGATTATAGTAACTTCAGTCAACAAATTTCAGCCAAAAAACAAATGTAACATTCATGACTAATAAAATTACAACTTCATATAGCCCAATATTTAAAAAAATAAGTTTAATTTATTGTCTTTTTATTTTTTATTCTTTTGCTAACAATGTAATATTTTCAAAAATTGAATTTAAAGCAACTAATCATCTTTATGTGATGATCATTTTTTAATATCAAATAGTAAATAACATTAAATATCTTTAATTTCGACAAAAACATCTATTATATAAATTTGTACAAAAGTTGTTTATTTATGAACATCTGCATATAAATAGCCATTTTTGTAGGTTCTAGTGTCTAATCTAATCGCAATTATGGAGCTAATGGCCCTATGACCACTCAAAATTTTCCAAAAGCAAAGAATTTCTTCATATAATAGATCAGTCAAATAGTAACAAAATGGGACCTTTTTTGGACATCCACATATTTAAGTGGGAGGATATTTTTAATGGAAAAACTATTTAGACAATACAATTTGTCAACTGAAAAATTATAAAGAATTATAAAGAACATTTTAAAATTAACCAACAAATTGCTATTTCTGAGAACGTGGCTCCACCTAAGAGTACGTTACTCACTTTGAAACTATGTTTTTTAGTGTTATTAAAGATAAATATAATTAATTAATATAATTTTTTCTAATTTAATTAATTTTAAATTATTTTTATTTATTTATTACTTAATTTTCTTTTTCTAAGATCAATAGAATTTAGAACGAAAAATAAATTAAAAGCATAATTCTTAGTTATTCGTAAGTATTTTTTTAGTTTGTTGTATTTGAGAAAAAAGAATTAAATGTACACCTGCACAAAAATTACCAATGCTTTATAAGATAAATTAATAAGGTAATGTATAAAAATAAGTTTAATTTTTTTAAGTTAGTATTTTAAAAGATAATGTACAGTTAGAATTGTCGTAAAATTAAGAAAATAATAATGTTCAGATGCAATCTTAGCTATTGTTACTTTTTTGGTTTGTTAAATTAGAAACGTAAATGGATAAATAATTATCCTAATTAAATTATTCAAAACGATGCACATAATTATAAACGAATTTACAGAAAATATGATACTAATACAAATTATTAAACAAGGTGGAAAATCTTATGTGAAATATTCGCGAATTATTTGTTGTCTGACTTCTTCTCTAACTGGACGATTTTCTGCATTTGGTATTTGCTCTTCAAACAAAACATCGTTATTGATGTCTTCAACAATGTTTGGTAAACGATAATGTTTTCTTATATTGTGAAGAATACCTGGCATTTACTATTTTTTCTAAATAAATAATTTTATTTTTATATTATTTAATAAAAAACAATATATTTTACGTAGAAAAGTGAATATTTTTAGGTATATTGTATTGCTTTATACAATAATTTAATACCTGCAGTTTCTGAGTCATAATGTAACCCTCTTTCCTTTCGCAAACATCTGAATACTGCTTTTAAAATCCCAATTGTTTGTTCAATGATAGATCTTGTAAATTTTAATCTAGAATTAAATCTGGCTTCCGGTGTATTTTCTTCAGGATTATGTATTGGTGTAATCAGTACGGGACTCAATCCATAGCCTGAGTCTCCTAGTTTATATATTTATTATTAAATTAATATTAAAGTAGCAACATATTCCTCGCTTGAGTGGAGTTTAACTTTGTGTTATATGTTTATTTTTATATCCAAATAAAGCTAAAATTTTTAATAATATTTAAGTCAAAAAACGTATTGTACATTTTTAAATTTTGAATTTCATAATATAAAGAAATTAAAAATATTCAAAATAATATAATATTTAAACAAAGTACTCCAAGCATCCCGTAATTTTACTGTAATATTAGAATGTTCACCTGATGATAATATTACCGGGAATATGATCGAAATTTAAAAAAAAGCGTAAAAAGAGATAAGTGTTTCCGATAAATAGTGATTGTAAAAAAGAAGATATTAGAAACTCGATTTTGACGTGTCAGGTAAAGTTTTATTTGTTGATTAATATCTATATAAATAAAATCAGACTGTTTTCTGTACATTGCTTAGAATTTGTAAATTTATGTTTAGTTTTTTGTTTTTAGTTTTAATTATAAATATAAATAAAAAATATAGGTTTGTAATGTAGATATTAAAAATCATTTTTGGTATGAGAATTGATCTATCAAATAGTTCTAAAAGTGATCTTTAAATAGTTTAGAATTTTACTACCCAAGAGCCAAAATCCTCTCATTCCTTCCATATACCTTTGCTCCATGAAAGCGCAAAGAATTGAATTGTTATAAACCCTAGCATCATTTGTTCTCCCACCATACCTTGCGTTCACAGCTAATATTTTATTATCAGCATCTGCTACATGTTGTTATATGATTTATAATAATAATAATAATAATAATAATAATTATAATAATAATAACTGAAGCATGATTTTAAAACATAAAAAATTTAGTACTATCATTGTATTGAGAGAATGAAATCCCTTCCTATTGAAGTATCCTTCCTCAATATCACCATGTGGTAGCGTAATACATATGTGGGTCCCGTCGACTACTCCAACAACACTCGGAAACTCGAACTTATCCAGAAATCTATATTTAAGAATATTTATCATTTATTGTTAGTTGGTACAATTATATTTTTACACCTTAAATAAAATGATTTAAAATTTAATTTTTAACTTGATTCTGTAAAAGTATTATGCTTTTAAGTTATGTAATGCAAAAAAAGACTGGAGAGTTTGTCTAGTGGATACGAAAATGGTCTATTCCACTAGATCGACGATGTTTTGACGTAAAAGATATATAGCGCCCCCTTTCTCAGTATTGCACCTCATCATTATGAGGTGCAATAGTTTATCTGTACTAACTAGACCGTCCGTCCAGTGTACTATATTTTAATGAGTATTAGATTGAATGTTAATTTGAGAAGTAAGGCGGTGTACCCTACGTGACGCATTAACTTGCAAGAAAGTTGATGTTTAATACCTTTGTTTCAACTCACAATGAAATTAACTCGTTAAGTATGTACGTGTGTGTGAGTGAATATAGTTTTCATTGGTTTTTATTATTGTGAAATATATTGTGGAGTGATTTTCTTATCTTTCTTATTATTAATGAAACAAGTTTAGTAAAATTGTTTTTTATCTTTAAAACCCTAATTTTTTTATTCGGCTCATACACCAAAAACTAAATTTGATTAAAAACATTTTGGGAGACCTTATAAATTATTTAGTGTATTGTTCTGTTTGAAATAAAAGTTATTGGGCTTAAATATATGTATTACAATCAATAAATTTTTAAACCCAACAACTTTTGTTTCAATGTTATATATAATGTAATACCTGCCAAACATTATTTTAATGAAACACAAAAATAATTTTAGATAATTTTGTTTAATTGAAATTAGTTTGTAAGTTTAATCCAAATATATGGAAAATATTTACGGCTTTGATTTAAAAGTATTAATTGTTTATATAATCATATTTACATAGTTCAAACAGGTATATTCTATTATGGTTTGAGCGAAATATATATTTAAAAATTGTATGTTTGATTCAAACTTAAAAGTTGATTATAAATAATTAAAAATCAACTAAAATAAATTATGCTTTAATTAAATATATTTTTTCTTTAAGTGTATCAAAAAATATGTTTCAATTAAAATTAAATATGTTTAACAGTATAGCAAAGATATTTAAAACTTAATTTAAACAAAACTGATTGTTTGAATTAAATGAATCTTTCTCAATGTACCTACTTTAATCAGCCAGTGGGATGTCTTTTTGACGTCCTTAGTAGAGGAGAACAGGGCGAGGCAGCCAATTGCTTCTTATTTCTGCATAATTTTTTCAAATCGTGCGCTATTGATAATGTAGACTGCTTATGGTAGTTTACTTTAGTTGCTAACAGATGGGCATTATTGCTGTAGCAGTTTAGCAATGACAGTATCATTTATGAAAACATACTTTTGGATGTAACTTTTCTAAGAGTTATTTTGGTGATTTTAGTTAATAGAGTTACACAAATAAAATTCTTGTAAAGTGATTTTTAATGCAGAATTTAGTGCTGAAGACGATGGTGTTAATGGAATTGCGATATTTTTAATATTACGGGTTTTGTAGATGTTTTCTTAAAAAAGTACTCGTGGGGTTAGACAGCCAAAACTAAATTTTTCGTCTTTTTGTGTCGATTTTATTGGTTCTTCTAAATGTTTTCCCTTTTTTTCCTACTCCAATACATTTTAAACTTAACATTGAATTTAATAAACCATTTTTTAAGAATAACAAATTTATATTCCCTTAAAATGTTAAATTGAATTTAATTAATGTTATTATTATAATAGGGGAGAGTCTCCAGTTGTGAGACACCTCCAGTTGTGAGACAGTCAATTTTTTTTAACATGCAATATTAAAAAGCCGATTGGTTTATATAAAAACATTTCTTTTTATATGAGCCAACTTTTTCGTGTACGCCGAAGCGGATATATAAACTGTTTTTGTTAAATACCAACACTGTGTGTGATAATCGACTAAAAAGCGTTTTTTCAATAAATGCAAAGTACTTTTTGTCCAAGTTAATTAATTGGAAAAGGTAAATGTAATGCATTTTCTTTTAGTGTTTCCTTATATTTTGTGATGCAATATTGCATTGTTCCAATCTACGGTTGGAAATAATTTAATTTTCCTTTTCCAAAATAGCGCCAATTTCTGGGTGTGAGACACAGCATATCACCAGTTGTGAGACGGTGTCAACACCCATCTGGGCAGCATAAAAAATACGACTTTGCAGGCATACTATTTAAATGTTGTTTTGATTTTTTTTCTAGTATTTTTGGGCATGTCAAGTGGAAAAAAGTCAATTGATTCAGAAGAAATCAATTTTAATGCTCTTGTTGAAGCTATTAAATTGTGTTTATTTGATAGTCATATTTTGGCGAATAAATATTATTATTTAGTATATAATAATATATATTATTAATATATTTAATTATTTCTACTAAACATAACGTTTTATGTCAAACTTATTAAATTTTAGCAATTTTTAATGAGTGTCTCACAACTGGAGACATTTTTTTTTTTGAAAAAAGCGATGTGCTCGGAAAATGTATCGTAAAATTTTTTGAGTTCATCGAAACACTATACTTTCTTTTAATAAAAGTTGCGTATTTCTGTTACCTTTCGAACGGTGTATTTTATTAACAATTTCGTTTACCCGTTTACAATTTACGGGTCAAAAATGAAACCCGTCTCACAACTGGAGACTCTCCCCTATTATTCAAATGTAAATTTTTGAAGTTTACTAACAATATAAAAGTAAGTTAAGGACAACTACCTTGTTATGTTTTACTAATTTTAACTTTAAGTTATGTTTTTTTAACTATTAAAATAGTTGGCTGCCTCACCCCACGTTTTTCAAATATGCCAAAATGTGGTCCTTTGGGAAAAGGGTTGTAGAAATTTTTAAGTGCAACCTACGTCAAAATGTTCTATGCCAATTTTTTAGCCAATAAGACAAGCTTTCTAACGCGATATTAAAATTGAAAAAACTTATTTAAATAACTGCTTCGCTAACCAAAATGTGCCATCTTGGCTGCCTCGCTCCGTTCTCCTCTACATCCCTTAGGATGTCTATGTCCTTTCAAAGGAATTCCAAAAGATATCTCATGTCCTAAGGACATTCTTAGGACATAAGATGTCTTTGGAACGGACATACATTTATAATAAATGTAACACAAATTATATTGAATTTATTGTAAATGTATTTTATCAATTTAAATATAGTTATATTATTTATTATCTAATTAATTAAAAAATATATGTTTTGGTTAAAAATAACTGATTATCAATTAAAAATAACTAATGTTTCAGTAGGCTGATTTAACTATTTCAATTAGTCAAATTTAACTAATTTTTCAGTTATTTTTATCTGAAAATCAGTTATCCTTAAGTGACTCAGAAGCAAAAAGTCAGTGACTGATTGTCAGTTAAAACTAAAATTTTTAACTAATTCAAATTTAGAGGGTGGGAGATTTAATGCGTATAGAGTTAAATGTATAGAGTTGAATCCACTTTTAACTCTTATTGATAAAAATAAGGAGTTGTTAAATTAACTCTCTTTTGGAGTTGATTTTTCATTCAAAAACTTTTAATCCTTAATTCGGTGAACGTCAACTCCTTAAATTTTTTAATGTATAATAAATCAGATTAATTGATATATTAAAATGGTATTTATACCTATTTCTAACTACTTGCATTTCTTCAACAATAGAAGGAAATTCGATCCATCTATCCATTATTACTTGTAGTGCATCAATCGTGTTATGAATCGAATTACTTACTGACGATTGGCTCATACAAGCATGAACAGAATTACCAACTCTTCGTTGGTAAGAACCAACACCCAAGAAATCTAACGTCGCAAGTATCTATTTATACGTTACAAATTAATTTATTGTTATCTTTATTATTTCAATCCTATTACTGTTATTCTTAAATATTTCTTACTTTTATTAAGTTATATTTGGGGCAAAATTCCTCAACTGACCAGGTCAAAAAATAAATGTTTTTGAATTTTCTCGAAACTTTGCTAAAATGTTACTATTATTAGTGGAATTGTAAATATAAAATATTATTGAATTTTATAAAATATTTTTTGAGTTACATCGTTTCAAAATTTTGACTTTTTTGAAAACGTCTTTTTTTCAATTTAACATATTGATAAGTAGAATTAATGAAATTAGAAGTTTGAATAATGATTTTTGAAGGGTTTTTCAAGAGCTACAATAAATTGAAAAAATTATTTTTCATAGTAACGATTAAAAAAAAAAATATTTCGGGTCAGTTGGGGTAAATAGGTACAAAAAAAACCAGAGTGGGACCTTGAACGGTTTTGCAAAAATTATATATAAATACCCCGCACGCTCCGACCGCAGGTCACCCGGCGCGCCAGGCATCACACGCCGATAACGCTTTAGATTGTCAAAAAGATCTTTACTACTTTTTTAACTGCTCTCTGCATTTTTACAGGGTTGAGACTGTCATTGGAATGCCTGCATTACAGTTACTGAAAATTTTGAAAAGTGAAGTATAATTAAAGTAAATTAAACAGTATGTACAAAATTTCTAAGAAAATTCTTTGAAATTTTATCTAATCTAATCTGACACCGAGATCGAGCTGGATTTTCCTCAAGAGGGGAAAGTAAGCACCTAGGTTATAGAACCCATTGTACCAGACTCCAGTTCGCTCTCCTCTTGTTGAGTGCTAACCCCAACAGAGTTTTCGCTTGCCTTCCCACCCCAACGTTCGCCCAATACTTCTCATGTTCCTTTTCACCCCATCTTTCTATGGCTCCCTTAACCAAGCATGGCATTATTGCCACTGCTGGTTCAGGACCTATAAATTTCGTCTCGGAACCGGTTTTCGCCAAGACGTCTACTCTTTCATTACCCTTGATTCCCGAGTGACCCGGTACCCAAATCAATGAAAGTCTATTTGCTGAACCCAACTCATCTAGTACGCTCCGGCATTCCCAGACGAGTTTTGATTCTATTGTGGGATTTTTCAGAGCCCCTAAGGCCGCTTGACTATCCACACAAATACTAATCCTCTTGCCCTTTGTTCCATTTCGAATGGATATTTGGGCGCAAGTTAAAATCGCACAGACCTCTGCCTGCCTGCACCGCAGTCCATCTTGGAGCCGTCTGTATACCAGACTTCGTCCCCAAGTGGAAAACCTTTCTTCCAGTCCATTCTGGAAGGTGTAATGATCTTAAAGCGGGGTTTAAATTTCACCCTCTTGATCATTCTATCTTGCACCATACTTAATTCTGGTATTGATAGAATTGAGCGTGGAAGCTTGGTGTGTATACCACCAACCTTCCACCTTCCCTGCGCAGTTAACCTGCTCATAGTGAGAGCCGCCTTTTTCACCGCGGCAATATGCAGAGGTACCTCGGCAAGCATGAATCCCAACGCAGCTGTTGGCGTGGTCCTCATTGCCCCCGTAACACCCCTGAAAATCATTGCTTGCAGTTGGCCTAGTTTCTCTTTAACCGTTATCAGTTGAGTCCTAGACCACCAGACAACCACCGCGTGAAGAAACCTTGGTTTTAAGATCATCTGATAGAGCCAGTTGACCATATTAGGCCTTAGTCCCCATGATGACCCTATCGCCCTTCTACACGCCCAAAACGCGGTACAAAACCTGCTATACTGATATTCGAAATGTTCCCTCCAAACCAGCTTTTTATCCAGAATTACTCCCAGATACTTAGCCGATTCAGAAAAGGAAATCTCTTTTCCATAAAATATCGGTTTCTTCAAACTCGGTACCTTATATTTTCTTGTGAAAACTACTATATTCGTTTTCTCTGGGTTTTCCAGTCAGATTGCACCAATCCTTGACAATCTTAAGCGCACGTTCCGTAAGTTCTAAGAGGGTCTCAATTGAGTGCCCTCTTATAATTATAAGGAAATCATCCGCATAACTTTGCGTATAATATCCCTGGCTATTGAGGTTTCTAATTAACTCATCTGCCACTAAGCACTACAATAAAGGAGAGAGAACTCCTCCCTGTGGGCACCCTTTTGAGACAAGGCCGGTTACCTTGGCCTCACCATACTCTGCCTCCAGGGCCCTTTCGCGAAGCATGCTGTCGATCCACTTAACTAGCGGCTCGGGCACGCCTCGCATCCTGGCTGCCCTGCAGATAGTTTTGCTAGAGGTGTTAGGGAAGGCACCTTCGATATCAAGAAAAGTACCAACCGCATAACCACCACTGCTAATTTGTCCCTCTATTCTACCTACTGCCGAATGGAGGGCTTTGAAATTTTATACAAAGTGTTTAATTTTTTGAATTTAAAATATTAAAGTTACAAAAAGTTTCTGAAATTTAAATGTGAATTGCAAAAATTAAAATCATAAGAAACGATTTAGAATATTAAAGATACAAAATTTTTTTAATTTAAATGTGAATTGAAAAAGTTAAAATTATGAAAAACGATAACATTGAGAAACGATTGTTTCGTAATAACACAGGGATATCCTAAAAATCTGTGTTATTAATAATACAACTTACAAAAATTTATTTTTTCTTTTTTGTTACTTTGCGAGTGCTGGTCTTCTGTTTTGGGAAACAATCGAATTCATCAGATGAGGAAAATCTTTTTAATATTATTTTTCCATCATTTGTCGGTATGAAAGCATGATATTTCAAAGTACCTGGTATTGTAACGGCTTTATCGAATCTCGATTTCAGTTCTTTTGACGATTCTATATAACTTTCTTTACTGCTAAAGAAAATTTTTGTTTCTTTGCAATGATCTTTGGCCCAGGAATATAATGCTTTAGCATCCAAAATTCGATTACTGATATCACATTGTAGACTGAATCGAGCTGCTTGTCTTTTTATATTGGCACCTATACCGTCACAAGCCCCTTTTCCATGAGCCGTAGCATGGAAATGCCACTCAGCTACAACACCAAAGTCTTCTTTATGAGCTGCGAGATTTGAAAAACTACTTTTGTTTTTAAAGTGTTGACCAGCCCCATCTGTGAAATAATAAACCTTTCTGACATCCAAATTTAAACTTTGTAAGTAGTTTATTATTATTTTTTGGTACTCGTAAACAGCAATAGTGTCGTGACTCAAATTGTCGGATATGACTGCCATACTTATGTGATTTAATTTTTTATTTTCAACATAATACACAACTACTGTGAATATGGTTGCCTGGTCATTGTTCCAGTGAAATGCCTGAATGGAATTTTGCATTACAAAAGCGTAATTTTCGGCAAAATCAAAGGAAACAATAAACTCACCAGGAATCAGATTTTCTTTTAAGTTTCTGAAAAACTTTGCTTGCTCTTTAGCAATATAATCATGAACATTTAATTTTATTAAACGTTCACATAATTCGTTCGCAAAAGAATCAGTATCCACAGTTAAAGTTTTCATTGTGCATCTGTCAGTTTGCATCCAGCAATCAAATTTAATTTCTTCTACATCATTTTCTTCAAAAGCATGAACTAAATATTCTTTAAATTTATTTAAATCTGGACAAGTTTTGCATTCTCCTAAGTAGCAAGCTGACTTCGTATTATTGCACAGAATCATTTTTAGACAATCAGAAAAATTGCTCAGTGATATTTCGGAATCTTCAGTTAATTTCTTGATATTCACGGCATCTAGCATTAGTTTTACGTTTTCATGCAATAAACAAACACATACAGTGTGAGAGCCGCTGCTTCCTGCTAAGACACAGTGTTTGGGTCACAGTTGAGTGAATTTCGAAATTCCAATTTTAATTCCCTCATTTTCCATTTTAAACTGAGCATATAATTCGCTTAGATTACAAAGAAGTAATCTTTTCTGTACATGTTCTCGAATACCATTATTATTTTTTACAGACACATAATCTTTTGCTCCAGACATTAAGCGGCTAATATCATCACGATTGAAAAATGATTTTACAAGAATTTCGGTTTCTTCGTTAAGAGGTTTACCTGTTTTTTTCTTCGGAAGCTGTAAGATGTCATTTTGTGAAACTAATGTTTTTGCCACTCTTACTTCTCTCTGAGAAGCTCCAAATTCATTCATCAACCTTAACACGGCCCCAAGACTTGGGTACAAGTGTTAGAAGTTGAACTTTCTCGTCATGATTTTTGGAATTTTTGAATTGCTCTTTAATCTGGTTTAAAACCTCGACTCCAGCGAGATGATAATCGTTGTTACACTGAGAGATTAAATTATTTTTTTTAATCAATGGAATAAAATCCGTATCATTTTTGACATCATCTTCCTCATATTCTTTCTCATTTTTGTCAAATGTTAAATCATTTTATGCAAGTTTTTTTACTGAATATTGTAAAGTAGAAGACGATGACATTTTTGATTTGTTCAAGTTTTTCCTACATCTAGAACAAAGTTTTGAATCACTAGAGAATTCAGGAAACTTTTCAAGAATATTTTTTGAAATACAACGTAATATTACGGTTTTAGAAGGAAATTTGCGGCAATGAATGCAACGGTTATTCCATTGCTTTTCAACTTCTCTTTTCTTGGGCATTTCTGCAAATTTCGATATCACAAAAAACACAAAACGCAAGCAGTGTTGTGTACCTCTAACAAAAAAAAAAGCCTTATAGAAAAAAAATATGAACTCATACTACTATTAAAAATTTTAAAAAGTATAAAGTATAATGGTACAAACCTGCACAAATTTTACAAAAGATTAGCAAAGCGATATGCGGATTTAAATTTGTAAAGACATTTCCAAGAAGTGTAGGCTCTCTTATATACATTTCAGTTTCAATCTCGTTTATGAGAAAGTCTTCCATCTAGCGGACACTTTAGAACTATTAAATTCGGCGGGAATTTTAAAATACCTACCAACAATACTTTCATTTATATTAATAGTATTATATTATAATTATTGAAAATTATTACTTTTTTAAAATTTATTAAATTATTATTGTTAAATATAAAACTATAAAATGCAAAGATCAGTTAAAAAATAATTAAAATTATCATAAATAGTAATAAAGATCTTTTTGACAATCTAAAGCGTTATCGGCGTGTGATGCCTGGCGCGCCGGGTGACCTGCGGTCGGAGCGCGCGGGGTATTTATATATAATTTTTGCAAAACCGTTCAAGGTCCCACTCTGGTTTTTACATGCCATATAGGAAAAAAGGTAAGCTTTCGATTGGGATAGGTTAGAAGAAAAAACGTCGATTTCGAGATATATTGAAATTAATAATTTGACCTTAAATAAATAAAAAAAAAAAAATTTGACCTTCAAGGTCAAATTAAAAAAAAAATTTTGTTGTCATCACCAGCTTGTAGCTTTTGAAAAACCCTTCAAAAATCGTTATTCACACTTCTAATTTCATTAATTCTACTTATCAATATGTTAAATTGAAAAAAAAGACGTTTTCAAAAAAGTCAAAATTTTGAAACGATGTAACTCAAAAAATATTTTATAAAATTCAATAATATTTTATATTTACATTTCCACTAATAATAGTAACATTTTAGCAAAGTTTCGAGAAAATTCAATAACATTTATTTTTTGACCTGGTCAGTTGAGGAATTGGGTGTATTTTGCCCCATTTATATAATAAAATAGAAGTTCAATTAGATTTTTGAACTTGAAGTTTGTGATTTCATTTTTAAAATATTATAATTGATACAATAATGTTATTGTATATTTTCAATTATGTTTTAGTTGATTAATATTAATTAATTTAATAAAGGTCAGTTAGAGTACTTGGAGCTAAATAAGACATAAGATTTAAGATAAAAAATTAAATTCGACGTCAATATTTTAATTTCAGATCACCTACAAGAGGTTATGAATATTGTCAATTTTTTTGTTTTGATAATTGTTAGCAAGATAATTCAAGTCAAAACCTATTACAATTTAAAATGTTCCATAGTATCATAAAATCATAAAATTTTCTTAAAAAAAGAAAAACTTTAATTCGTTATTAGTAAAACATAAGTATTTTGTACCTATGTACCCCAACTGACCCGAAATAATTTTTTTTTAAATCGTTACTATGAAAAATAATTTTTTCAATTTAAAAAAATATTGAATAGTAGTTTTAAAAAACTTTTTTTAATTATTAAGATTAAATAAATAATTATGAAACCTATTTTCCTTCAAAATAGATGTACTGAGCTACATAAGATAATTTTTCTAAAAGATACTATCCTTTTCAAGCTTGAAGAACACATTTTTAAGTCTCCGGGTGTCGCACATCCAATGTGCGGTTTGATAATGGATTCGTAAGTGTGCGCTTTAAGGGTTAAAATATATGTACATTTATGTCGATTTAATGCAATTGTTTTTTTATTTTTTTATGTTACGAAATATATTTTTTAAATCTGCAAATGAATAGGAATTGCAGTTGTTCTCTGTTTTTCTTGTATAAATGGTCTTAATTCTTGAATTAAATCACGAACTGCGATTCTCGATAACCTAAAGACATAGAAATAATTGAATAATAATACTGTATTTTAGGAGAGCTGTTGTCAGTTTTGAGCTCTAATCAGTTATTTTTAAGGGAAAATAAAGATTTTTTTTATTTACATTATTATTGTTAATAAAAAATTGATAAATATATATATTTTTTGTAGGCTTGTGATTGTTTATGATTAATTAACAAATTAATATTTATTATTATCGTAATACCATATGGTTACTAATAAATTTTATAATTTTAATTCTTTACCGGTATACTTTACGAAATTCATTTTCTGGAATTTCAAAAGGATTACTTTCGTCCCTTAACCTTCGTCGAAAGATTTTTAAATTGCGTTTTTGCCTTTGGTTTTCCCTCTCAATTTCTCGAAGTAGAATAATATATTCTTCCATTTCTCATAAATATAAGGAAATGTGATTATTGATATTATGACTGAAAATTGCCGTGAAGACTAAAAAATATTAAATAAGAATTTAAAGTATTTTTTTTAAATTAAATGAACTTTTCAATTATTGAAACACTGTGGTTGTGTTTTATTTTTTAACATGCATCTTTTTTCTGTTTGAATTACATTCATATTTATTCATGTGAATAAATACAATTGACATTTAGTGCCATATCCTGACGTTTAAAAAATTAAAGTCAATTAGTGGTATCGTAACCTTTAAAAAAATAAACTTTAACATCAAAATGCCAGGGACAAAATGTTCAACGAATCAACGAAAAGTCATGTTCAATTTCATGATAGAAAATAAAGATTTTGCTAAGGGAAGAGTGAATCATGGAAGTGATTATAAGGGAAAAAAGGTATATTTTTATTTATCTAATTTCTTATTCTACTTTTATTTTCATTGTAAATTAAATAAGATAAATAAAATAATTTATTTTATTAAACCTTTAAATATTTAATATGTTTTCTGATAAAATGAAATAATAGAAAATAAAAAAATTAAGTTTTAATCAAAATTGATAATCTATTTATTAAAAATTACAGGTAAATTTATGGGAAAAACTGACTAATATATTAAATACTGTAGAAGATGGTGTACGGAAAACAAGTGATCAGTGGAAAAAAATAACCTAAAAAATAATAAAAAATAAATAAAATAATAACCTTAAATAAATAAATAAAAAAAAAAAAAAATAATAAATAATAATTATATTAATATAATAATAATAATAATAACCTTTATAATTATACTTAATCAAGACGAATTTTGAATTGCGAATTTTACTAGGATTTTTATTCCCGTTTTAATTATTTTTAATTCTTTATTGACTTTCTTTCCATTTTTCGTTAATTTCTTTCTTGAATCTTTGGGAATTCTATTTTAATACACTTGGTTCTCTATGTATTCTCTTTTTTCTTGAATTCTAAAATTTTTGGTATCAGAGAATTATTCTACCAAATAATTTTCAAAATAAATCAATAATCAATAGGGAATCTATTCTCATTATTTATAATTACATTTCTTTTGTATAAATTAAAAAAAGAGAATGTTATTTTCCAAAACATTTTAAATATTTTAAAAAATTTATTAATATACTAATAACAATTATTATTATTATTTTATTATCATTATTATAATTTACTTTTGAAAAATAGTCATGGTTTGATTGGAAAACATATACAATTCAAAAAGTTGATGAAATAAAAAAGCAAGAGGATAAAGGATTGAGAGTAACGAAAAAACTGTCACAATTGGAATTAGATTTAATTAAACATTTTATCCCAAAACACAAATTTGGCACAAATGTTGCTGAGGGAGGTTTTGGACAAACCTCAAGGAAGGATGTATATGATGGAAAAATCGAAAAGGTTTTGAAATTTTTCTTTTAAATATGACAATAAATTGCATAACAAATATCTTCCATTAAAATAAAGTCATTCATTAAAATTTATTTAAAGATTAGGTATATAGGGTCATTTAAGGTAAAACAAGATATATATAATAACAAGATTTATATAATAAATTATAGGAGTTATAATACTTTAAATTTTGACTCCAAATTTTCTTGATTCTTTTATATCTTTAGCAAATTTCAACCGATTTTGATGAATCAAAAACCAATTTTTTCAGAAAATTATGTATTTTCAGAAAATTATGCAGCGAAAATCTAAATTTATTATTTAGATAGAAAAAAAAATAAAATGAAATTTCAATTACATTTTTTGCGATTTTGACCCATTTTTTTCTTTTTTTCTTTTTTAATAATGTTTCCCTTTATTTCATCTTTAATTTAAAAAAAGATCACCCTGGAGACTTTATTAAATCTTGAGATATTATTATTTTAATTATGAATAAGCATCAGCAATTTAATGACCACAGGATAGCCTTTGTATTTATGTTCATTTGTTTATATAAAATTTTCAGGGTTATAAAACTCTATTATTTGTTTATGTAACCTGTTTCGGTGTATAATGTAAAATATTTATCAATTTCCTTTATATATTGAGATTGACAGGTAAGTTATTATCTTTTCATCAATAGTTTTTTGCGTTCAAATTTCATTAGTATTATTATTAGGTTAAAAATTTGACAAAAATATATTTTTGCAGGCATCATTTTGTTAAATATTTTACAATGTTTCCGATTTGCTGCAATCCGTTGAAAATAAAACCACATAAAAAAGTTGGTAGAGAGAAGCTTCGTCTTGTTTCTGACTCAATTAGTAAAGCCTATTCGGTTAGTTTGGAATCTTACATTTGCAATACATGCCGTTTAAAAATACCAAAATCTTTGCCTGATTTTACACCAGCGTCAACAAGTAATAATTCGATGGAGGAAATGGAAATTGTGCCTGAAACTAACGAAGACATGAGATATAAGGAATTTGATGAATCAATTGAAAATGAAAATGATGATTTATATAATATAGAAGATCGAGATAGTAGAGAAGAATGCATCTCAAAATTAAATGAGATTTTGTCAATTTTACATCTTTCATCGATTAAAGTTAATTCTGATCTGCGAACAAAAACGGGACAATTAAAAAAAATTAATGAAATAAAAGTGACGCTTGATACACTTTTAAAAAACGTTTTTAAATTTATGGAACCAAACACGTATCAAAATGATGTGGAAGAACTCATTAATGAGATAAAAGAAAAATTAAATACCAAACCGAAAAAATCAGAGGCAGTGAAACTTTTAACTATAGTACCATAAAGTTGGGAAATCCGAAAAATGGTAAAAGTTTTTGACGTTCCATATAGTTTAGCCCGTAAAGCTGTTAATTTACATGTAAACTGTGGCATTGATTCTTCTCCTAATCCTAGACCAGGTAAAACATTCCCGCAAGAAACTCTGACAACTGTACGAAATTTTTATTATGATTGCGAAATAAGTAGAATGTTGCTAAGAAAAAAAATCTTCTCCAAAAACGTTTAATTTTAGGAAATTTAAAAGAAATTTATGCTAACTTCAAAGAACACTATCCTGAATTAAAGATTGGTTTTTCTAAATTTGCTGAGTTACGACCGCAGGAATGCGTCTTCGCTGGTTCAAGTGGAACTCATGCCATTTGTGTTTGCAAGAATCATGAAAATACCAAACTACTAATTGATGGGGCAAATTTAGCTAAACTAACTGCTAATGATCAATCGGTGCAGTTCTTGGGATCATATAAAACTATGCTATCTGAAATGGTTTGTGATCCGAATACACCTTTTTGTTTTTTCGGCCAGTGTAAATCTTGTCCTGGAGTAACATCTGTTATTGAAAATGTACGGAAAATTTTCGAGAATCATTTTATCGAAAAAATTACTTACCATAAATGGATATCAACAGATCGTACATCGCTTGAAACTATCAGTGTGTCTGCTGAGAAATATTTGGAAGAACTTTCTGAACATTTACTTGATCTTCTTAAACATGATTTCATCGCCAAAAGTCAAAGCAAGTTTCTCAAAGAAAGCAAACAAAATCTTGAAGAAGGTGGTTTACAATATTGTTCGATTTTGCTCAAAATTATCAGACCGTTATTCAAAACGCAGTTCAAAGTGAATATTGGAATAAGAAACAGATCACAATTCATCCCGCTGTAATTTATTACAAAAAAGATGGCAAAAGTGAATGCGAAAGATATGCAATCATTTCTGAAGATTTGGAACACAACACAAACGCAGTTCACCTGTTTATGGAGAAAATCATTGCTGATCTGAAGAAAAATCATACTGCCAAGAAGATAATTTACTTTACTGATGGCGCAGCTGCCCAATATAAAAAAAGAGTAATTTCATTAACCTCTTGTACCATCAATATAATTTTGAAATTGAAGCCCAGTGGCATTTTTTTGCGACTTCTCACGGGAAGAGTCCCTGTGATGGAATTGGAGGAAAAGTTAAGCGTGAAGCTGGACGAGCGAGTTTGCAAAGACCAAGCGATAAACAAATATTAACGGCTGAAGATTTGTACAAATGGGGTATTGATGCTTTTGAAAAAATAAAGTTTATTTTTTGTTTCCAAAAAGAACATGACAAGAAATCTCGAAGTTAAAAAAATCGCTTCAGCAAAGCTTTAGCAATTCCAGGAACACGATCATTCCATTCTTTTATTCCAATTGCAAATAAGACAATTCAATGTAGAAATTATTCTGCTGCTGAAGAAACCTTTGACTTTCAGGTCGAAGAATCATCAAAACGAAAACGATAAAGATTTCAGGCACATAGATGTATTTATATCGAACAATTACAATAATTATGTTTTTTTGGTTTGTTACAATTTATTCAATATTTGAAATTTTTAATTAAAAAACTGTTAATTAAATAAAGCATTGTTTGTAAAATTATTTATTTTATTATATTATATAACAATTATTAAGTGAGTAATAAAACAACTGATTTAAATAATTATTTAAATTTCATTTTAATTAAATATTTTTATTTTTACTTGAAATGAACAATTATTTCTAAAATCTGCTAATAAAATAACAATTCCATTGAATATTCACTTTATTTAATAGAGAAATTAAAAAAAATATTTTTTTCGGGAAATAATTTCTAATTACAATGAATGTTAAAAAACAGATGAAGGTAGAAACATAAATCTTGTTACGAATTGTGTTTGAGATGATGATATTAAAATAATAATATCTCAAGATCTCATAAAGTCTCCAGGATGATCTTTTTTTTAAATTAAAAATGAAGTAAAGGGAAATATTATTAAAAAAGAAAAAAAGAAAAAAAATGGGTCGAATTCGCAAAAAAATGTAATTGAAATTTTATTTTATTTTTTTTCTATCTAAATAATAAATTTAGATTTTGGCTACATAATTTTCTGAAAATACACCACTTGCAGATTATGATATTTCTGACGTGGACTCACCCATATATAGTATTGCTGGAATAGAAACAGCCCAATAGTTAGAGTATTTCAACCATACCATCAGAATTAGACGAAATTTTTTTAAAGTGCACTAACCTCTTAACCAAATTACACATTAGTTTCGTTCGTTCACAAAAGAGGTGAGTGTCATTCTAACATACAGATAATTGAATTACGGAAACCTCATTACAAATTATAGGTTAAGTGTTCTTCATTTTTAAATCTCTCATTAACATAACTATAGCGGTCAAAACAACATTTGGTTTCTCAAAACTTGACAGAAATTCTTAAACATAATCAAATTCTTAATATACCGAAATCATTTCTTTCAATGTGTGTTCCAATTATTCACATGTTTCTTTATGAGTTCTTAACTTGAAAAATTTCAAATTGTAGTTGTCAACTTAGAGACCATTCACATATTACGTGATATATTTAGGAGTGGGAGGGAGGGTAAGCAAAGTATCACGCTCTAATTAAATTTGCTATACTAAACTATAGAAAAAGTATAATACAGGGGAGGGGGAGTTTAAAATAACTAAAATATTTATCACGTAATATGCGAATGACCCCTTAAAATAAAAATGAAAAATTGCATGTCTCTTAAATGGAATGTTTTTAGCGCAATAGTGAGATTGTATGGTTAACCACCCAAACGACAAAGTAAATAAATACAATTCTTGAATATAACCAATATAAAAATGTAATTAATATTAAATAAATAATAAAATAATTAATATTAAATATTAATATTATTATTGTTGATAGCTCCGATGAAGAAGAAATAAAGAAAACGGTTGAAAAGAAGAGGTGAAAAACCTTGAGGATAATAGGGTCAGTGAAGAAAGAGACAGACTTCTCAATGACTATGAGACAAATTTTCAAATTAAGAAAAGACCTTTGACGAACGATCAGCAAAAAAACTCCTCAAAGAAAAGCAAAGTTGATGATCGCAGTATGTTTAATATTTTTTATTTAAATCTGATAAATGAGGATATATATATATATATGGGAAATCTCACGAAATGGGGACTTTTTGTTGTAAAAAAATTTATTTTTCAAATTAGTGGCACATTTTTTTTACTATAAATTATTGTTCTTCGACCAAGTAGAAGTATATTTTAAATGGCACAATAATTGACTAAGTAACATTATCTCCTACAAAAATTATTCAATATTAACGACAAATATTATTGTTAGGAGTGAGCATTTTGCACACATATTTATTAACACTAAACCAAGATATTACACGAAGGTGAATATATTTTTTTTAATGTGATTTCTTGTGCTCGTCAAAAAACCATTTTTTGACAACGAGTTACGCACTCGTTGCGCGTTTTTGTAGAACGATTTCGTAGATGTTTTAAGTGGCACAATGTTCTACCACCCATAATTATTTTTCTGAATACCTAAAAATATAAATAATATATGGGCGAATTTTAAATAATGATCGCTCAACAAAGATTATAAGAAAATTAATGATTTTCAAAAAAAGGTAAAAATGCAATTACAGTTATAAACTGCTCATTATCTCGAATATTATAATTGACACACTTGTCTAATTTACTTTTTTATACCCTTCACAACCTATAGATAAATGACAAAAAATCCCAAACATAAAAAAAAATTGCTCAGAAAGTTATCGCTTAATGAAAATTCGATTTTATGCGAGTTACGTCAAGAATTTTTCAATTTCTACAATTTTAATGAATAAATCAGGTGCATACTTCTTTAATTTTTACTAACAAGAATTTTTTTATATTTCATAGTCGCGATATAGTATTAGCAAATGTATAAAAATGTGGGTTAGCAATATGGAAGCTTTTTGTGGCACATATATCTCAGAACCCAATTTGTCCCAATTTCGTGAGATTTCCCCATATACTAATTGAAGGGCTGGCTGCAATAAGGGAACGAACGAGTGGTTGAAAGGGATAATATCAATCAGGTAGCAGCGAGTGGCTCAAGGCTTGTTACTGCTACCCGACTGGTAGTATCCCTTCCAAGTCTCGCGTTCGTCCCCTTATTGCAGCCATCCCTTCGATTAATTTTAAAGTCATTTTTTAATGATACCTTTTATATTAAATTCAGAGGAAGTTGTTGATAGCTCCGCTGAAGAAGAAAAGAAAGAGGTGAAAATCAGTGAAGAAAATAGCGTCAATGAAGAAAGAGATAGACTTCTCAATGATTATGAGAAAAATTTTGAAAATGATAAAAAACGTTTGACGAACGATTATCAAAAAAATTCCTCAAAGAAGAGCAAACTTGATGGCAGTATGTTTAATATTTTTTAATTAAATCTGATAAATGAGGATATAAATATATACACTAGGGGGGCTTCGTCCCCATGAGCGTAACAACCCCCTTTCTCTACTTTTTATATTGGTTTTAATTTTTATAAACTTCAAATTAGCGTAGGTCAGAAGGAATTTTGTCGTTAAGTTTTGACATATAAGTCAAAACTGTCATTAAAATTGACCTACATTTTTTGGTAATTTCAGGTCAGAGGGACTTTTCTCGTCAAATTTTGACTTGTACGTGAAAACTTATTTTTCTGTAACTTAACAACCCTTATCCCGTATATTTTGAAGTAACTATGCTTCCTCTTAATTGTAAATCAATATCTGTTGTATCAAAATGACACTTTACTTCCAGGGCAGAAAATATGTCAAAGTTAACCTCAAGTTTGATGTATCGTAAAGAACGATTATTTTGGACCCAATTTATACTCTTGGTAAAAAATATGTAAAATGTGACCCATTTTTCGACCTACAGGTCGAAAATTTGTTATAATTTGTTATCTTAATTTTGACCCCTTGAAGGACTCTATAATGAAGTTGCTTTTTTGACGTGTAGGTTAAAAATTATATGCCAAATTTTTCCTAAATTTTGGTCTAGGGTAACGATACTTTAGGAAGTCCTTATAAGGCTTCTTTTTTACCTGTAGGTTAAAAAATAGGTCAATATTGACCTATACTTTATACTTTTTTCATACTTTTACCTATACTTATTTGATAACCTAGAGTTATCATAAATAAGCTATATCCGTCTTAGAAAATCACTTCAAAAGGTTCTCTCAACGCTCGATTAAAAAATTTAAACCTTAAAGTTGTAGGTCACAAATGACCTAAATTTTAACAGGGCTAAGGTGTTGGTGAACTGCTTATAGGTCAGAAGGGATTTAAGTAAACTCTCAAACTGTATGTCAACATTGCCCTTAAATTCAACTTAAATTTTAAGAATAGAGCTGGTCAGACGGAAATTTTTTGTCAAGATTTAAACTGTTGGTCAAAAGGACCCTTTAAATTGACCAAAATTTTAAGGGAAGAGCAGGTCACAGGGAATTTTTTGCCAAGCTTTGACATATATTTTGACCCATTTTAACCTATAGGTTAAAAAGGCGTCAAATTTTAAATAGATTTTGACGTATCATAGATACGCTTATTGTCCTTTATTGTCCCTTTTTAAGTTTTAGTTAAATAAAAGTCAAATTACACATAGATTATGACGTAACTAAATGAGGAAGTAAAAATAAAACGTCAAAATTAGGTCAAAAAGATAGGTGTAAGAGCAAACACAATTTTAAAATTACCTTACATTGTTAGGTAAGATGCCAAACTTCACCTCATCATTAAGTCTGCGCGCGGAAATTGTTTGACAAATTTTGACGTCTATGTCAAAGCTGCCCTCAAACTTGACCTAAATTTTGAGGGTAGCGGGAATTCTTTGTCAAATTTTGATGTGTAGGTCAAAACTGCCCTCAAAATTGACCTAAATTTTGAGGGTAGCGGAAATTGTTTGTCAAACTTTAACGTCTAGGTCAAAACTGCCCTCAAAATTGACCTTAATTTTAAGGGTAGTGGGAATTCTTTGTCAAATTTTGACGTCTGGGTCAAAACTGCCCTCAAAATTGACCTAAATTTTGAGGGTAGTGGAAATTGTTTGTCAATTTTTGATGGGTAGGTCAAAATTGACCTAAATTTTGAGGGTAGCGGAAATTGTTTGTCAAATTTTGACGTCTAGGTCAAAACTGCCCTTAAAATTGACCTAAATTTTGAGGGTAGCGGAAATTCTTTGTCAAATTTTGACGCCTAGGTCAAAACTGCCCTCAAAATTGACCTATATTAACGTAATGTGAGGCCTTTATTTATCCTCTTTTTGACCTACAGGTAAAAAAATATGTCAAATTAGACATAGATTTTGACGTAATGTGAGGCCGTTATTTATCCTCTCTTTGACCTATAGGTCAAAAAATAGGTCAATTTTGACATAAGTTTTGACGGCCCCTTTGGGATAGGGCGCCCTTACAGAATCTTGAAACAGCGGCGGCGATATCTTTTTGTAATATAGGTAGATATATATATATAATCTATGTCTAATTTGACATATTTTTTTACCTGTAGGTCAAAAAGAGGATAAATAAAGGCCTCACATTACGTTAATATAGGTCAATTTTGAGGGCAGTTATGCGAAGCCCCCCTAGTATATATATATATATAGTACATGTATTCAATATTTATAATAGTCAAAACAACGGATATGAATGCTGTAGAAGTGATCCAAGAAAAATTAAAATTAAACGAAGAGGAGTTTATCGTTAAGAAAAGAGAAAGGAAAGATACAGCAATTTACAGAGAAAAAAAATTAAAATGGAATGAAGAGAAGTTAATCGAAAGAAAAAGAGAAAGAAAAGAAAAAGCAGTGTACCGGGAGAAAAAATTAGAATATATGAAAGAACTGTTACTTGTTTCTCAAAAAAATGAAAATCATTTAAGAGATTTAAAAAATTTCTTCATTAAACAATAATCACTGCTTTTATGATTTAATTTATGTAGTTGTTTAGTAATGTTGACAAATAAGCCTTCTTAAATAAATGAGATTAATTTTCTTATAATAATTGATATTAATTTTAGGTAAAATTAATTATTAATACCATTAATTATTTATCATTGGAAATCTTTTCACGGCAATTTCTCAATTTAAATCATTTAAATATAACTGATTTAGAAGCAAAAAGTCGGTCACTAATTCAAATAGTAATATTTCTACTGACAATTAGTTAAAAATAACTAATTGTTGGTTAATACCACGATTTTTAATTGATTTAAATTAAAAGAGCTTGACTTAATTAAAAGAATAATAAAATATATGCTTAGAAATAACAAAAATGTTAAATTCGCGTACACGGAAAAAAAAGTTCCCAGATATTTCAGGAATTATTTCCTAACTCTTGGATACGTGGTAACAGCTCTGAACTAGCGACGAACATTCAATGGTAATCAATGAATGTTTGAAAGAAATTCGGGAAATGTATTAGAAAAAGCTATAAATAGTCCATTAGTCTCTTTTTCATTACTTTCTCATGTAAAGTTCATGGCACTGGCCGCAACTGTTTCTGAAATTTTCGGGAACTCGTCAAGGAATCTTGGTGCGCAGAAACTGTGCGCACCAGTCTCAACAAGTCTCACCGTCAGTAAGACTTGCGTGCCTTATATATTTATTTTATGCTGAGGTATTTAACTCGCCTGTTTAGCTCAGCTGGATAAGACGCCGGACTTCTATTCTCGGGTACGCGAGTTCTGTTCCAGCCGCCGTCGATTTTTCTCTAATATGGTTTTTTCTATTTCAGAAACTTAATAAAAAATAAAAATTGTATGTGACCTTCAAGGATAAATGTGTGTGTGTGTGTGCACACGTGTCAAGGAGGGGAAGTGGGAGGGGGGAAGCAGAATCCATTTTTTCTTGCATTCGCCTAACTTTTCGATTTTCTTGAACAGTTCCCGACTTTTTCAAGAACAGTTTGCCGAGAAGTGGTGAAATAGTTATAATTTGTAGAGAAATAGTAAATTACATATTTAAACGAGGCAACCTTTAGTTATCTGTGTACTATCCGCCGTATCCAAGAGTTAAGAACGAAGTTCCCGAATAATCCTCGAACTTTTTTTTTCCGTGTATGCAAACAATAGTTACAGTATTTTTAAACTGTAAAATTGAAGAGCCAAAATTGTTTCCAGGAGAACAAGTAGATGTATATAAATAGGGGAATGTGGGGAAATTGGAGCCCCTTAAGTAATATTATTTCTCTAGAAAGAAGACTTTTTACCGATTTTGTTTAAATTTTGAAGTTAAGTGTATCTTTCAACGAGTAATCTACAAAAAAACATGCATAACACCATAACATTTTATAATCACTTTTTTTAAATTTGGTAAATAGTGCTGCATGGGTTTTCATAAAATTCAACATTTTAAACAAGCTTTTCTGAATCATTGTTAGAAGGAGTTTTCATAAACAAAATTAGAAGACAAATATGCGAATTGGATTCAAATTGACTAAAAAGTAATGAAGAAAAATAGTAAGTCGAATTTATGAAACATAGATGAAAAATTGTATCAAAATGGTATAAAGAAATAGTTGCAAACTATTCATTTACAAATAATTAGTAAGTTTTCAAAGTAAATGAGGAAATAGGAGTGAAATTTAAAATTTGTAATCAGAATATAGAATCAGAGTGTGTAATGTGAAATCGTAATATTAAATATGGAATCGGAATATTAAAAGTAGAATCTGAATGTGGAATCGGAATGTAGAATCTGAATATTGGAAGTGGAATCGGAATGTAGAATCTGAATGTGGAATCTGAATATTGAAAGTGGAATCGGAATGTTGAAAGTGGAATCTGAATGTGGAATCTTAATATTGAAAGTGGAATCTGAATGTAGAATCGGAATGTGGAATAGGAATGTGGAATCTGAATATTGAAAGTGGAATCGGAATGTTGTAAGTGGAATCTGAATGTGGAAACTGAATATTGAAAGTGGAATCAGAATGCGGAATCTGAATATTGAAAGTGGAATCAGAATGTGGAATCTGAATATTTTTAGTAGAATCGGAAAGTGGAATCGGAACGTGGAATCTGAATGTATAATCGGAGTGTGGAATCTGAATATTGAAAGTAGAATCGGAATGTGGAATCGTAATGTTGAAAGTGGAATCAGAATGTGGAATCTGAATATTGAAAGTAGAATCGGAATGTGGAATCTGAATGTTGAAAGTGGAATCGGAATGTTGAAAGTGGAATCTGAATGTGGAATCAGAATGTGGAATAGGAATGTAGAATAGGAATGTGGAATCGGAATGTTGAAAGTGGAATCTGAATGTGGAATCGGAATGTTGAAAGTGGAATCTGAATGTGGAATCGGAATGTGGAATAGGAATGTGGAATCTGAATATTGAAAGTGGAATTGGAATGTTGTAAGTGGAATCTGAATGTGGAAGCTGGATATTGAAAGTGGAATCGGAATGCGGAATCTGAATATTGAAAGTGGAATGTGGAATCGGAATGTTGAAAGTGGAATTGGAATGTGGAATCGGAATATGGAATCTGAATATTGAAAGTGGAATTTGAATATTGAATGTGGAATCGGAATATTCAAAGTGGAATTAGAATGTGGAATCGGAATGTTGAAAGTGGAATCGGAATGTGGAATCGGAATGTTGAAAGTGGAATCTGAATGTGGAATCGGAATGTGGAATCTGAATGTTGAAAGTGGAATCGGAAAGTGGAATCTGAATGTGGAATCTGAATATTGAAAGTGGAATCGGAATGTTGAAAGTGGAATCTGAATGTGGAATGTGGAATCGGAAAAAATTACGTAATCGACCGGCATGAGGTTTAATGATAATTTTTGACGTTAAAAATATCTAAAAAAAAAATTTTAAACAATTTGTTATAAACAAATGAAGAAAAATTGATTTTCATAAAAAACTGATAGCGCCATTCGATTCGACGCAAAAAACTACTACGAGAACGTATATTACATAATTTAAAAAAGACATATTATTGCAAAAATGTTATAAACAATTAGCCTGTATTTATACTGTATAAGGTAGAAAGATCGTTTTTGAAGTTAAAAAATTTTTTTAAACAAAATTAATTTAATTAGGAGAGTTTTTGACGTTAAAAATTTTTTAAACAAAATTTTTACCTCAAAAACTATTCTTAGATCTCATACAGTATAAATGCAGGCTAATTGTTTATAATGACATTTTTACAACAATATGTCTTTTTTTTAAATTATGTAATATACGTTCTCGTAGTAGTTTTTTGTGTCGAATCGAATGGCGCTATCAGTTTTTTATGAAAATCAATTTTTATTCATTTGTTTATAACAAATTGTTTAAAAAAATTTTTTTTTAATTTTTAACGTCAAAAATTATCATTAGACCCCATGCCAGGATCCCAATAGTTACTTTTTATATCTGCGTTCCTGTGCCTATGGGCATTAATGGGTTAAAAAAGGAAAATAATGTTTATAAAAAAGTTAAAAATATATTGCTAAACTGTTTATAATAATAATATATACGTATATAATAAATAAATGTATTAGGGGCAGGCAGTAAAAGTCATATCATCTTTTAAAATACACTGATATAGGCGCTGCTTAGTTAGCGCAACGCACAAAAACTCGTAGCGCAAACTTCAAAATTTTTTTTCTCAAAAACATCAAAAATCACTTCTTTAAAAATTTAAATACTTATTAAGGAAAGTTCAAATTTTTTTTTAAAACAATGGATTTACAACAAATACAATATACATATATACGTATGTATATAATATAAACAATAGAGAGTTATGCAGTAATCACAGTAACAAGGATTATTATCCAATCATGTAATCATATTACAGAACGAATTCACATGATATGTTTTTTTAAGTTTTTACTGTAGATAGTGTTAGGTTCTTTATCACGTTTTATCGAGGTTAATGTTATTTGGGTTATCCATCACACTGCAACCTTATGTTTTGTGCGAGCGCTCTAAAGCTGTTCACACAAGAAATGTCGTTTCTTAACACTTTCAGTCCCATAATTAGGACAATTAAAAAATATCTACAATAGGTATAGTACCTATGGTTTTCGGGGTCGCTGAATACAAATCAGAAATCAGATTTTAGTGGTGCAAATTCTGACCCAAAGGTGTCGGTCGCATGCTCACCCTATTATTGGTATACATGTCGCGTTTCAGTTTCTAGTCTCTATATCATAATGTATTCAGATCTACCCATAATTCTTCCTTGTTTGCCAGTAAAATTATTAATAAATAATCGACAGACACACTTTGTTTGCGCGCCTTATATTTTATAATGCACTATGTATATATTATATTATATTGTAATTACAATATAAAGACTGTTTAATATTATATTAATAATATTATATTATATTATATATTTAATGTTTTATATTAATGCATTTTTATTTTCAAAGAATAAATTTGAATATTCTAATTTTGGCTTCTATAATAAAACTTTTAATGTAGTACCTTAATATATATATATATATATATATATTATTTTTACATCTTAGCAAAAATATTATTCTTTATTTTATTGTTAATTTTGAATAAAATATAGTATTTTTATCATTTAATAAGAAATTAGTAAAAAATATTAATTTGTTTAGAAAACAATATGTTATTATTAATAATAAATATTATTTTATTAAAAATATTGTATATAAAATTAACTATTTTAATTAATTTATAAAAACCTTTTCATTATAAAATTACCATATTAAGATTATATTAATATTATTATTAAGACAAGATTACCTATTGTTATATTATTGATATCAATATTTTAATATTGAAATTAATATTTCAATTTTGAAATATATCTATTCATAATTTAATAAAAAAAACTTTTATTGTACTGTTAGATTTCAGTTTTAATGTTAAAACACATATTTCACAATATATACATATATATATATATATATATATATATAGTAATGTTAAATCACATATACTCAAGAAGTATATAATTTCCTTTTCTTAAAACAAACTCTCTGCCAAATTTTGGAAAAGAATTTCTACTTTATTTTGGGCGAATTTGTCGCCCAAATATGGTTCAGATTTTCACTAGAGCGAAAGTAGCGCCGCTCTACCACTAGCAGCGCAACTGTTCGTCGAATTTTTTCTCAGTGTAAATACCTCTCTCGCTAAAGCTGTCTGTGTTGTAAGGGAACTTATTTATTTACTTGTGTATTTACTTATTTATTTGTTTGACAGAAATTGACAATAATTTTTTTAATGGATAATCAGTGAAAAATTACTGATATTTCTGTAAGTGTAATTTTCAACTGATTTTCAGTAAAATTATTTGTTTGACAGAAATTTACAATAATAAATAAAACTCAATAAAATGACAATCAGTGAAGAATGACTGATATTGTAGTACTTTTTAACTGATTTTCAGTAAAATTCCACTGATTATGAATCCAAAGTCACTTTTTAAAAATACAAAATGGCGAATCCAGAATAGCGGACGAAAATAAAATATTTAGTAAGAGAATACGTAAAAATAACATTTTGTATAATGTATACAATGACAATTTTTTTAAATGTCACTTCATAATTTTTGTCTTGTTACACAATGATTTTAAATAAAATAATTTATATTTTTATAAATATTAATAATTTTTTACATTTTCTAACCACTATAAGGTGTTAATTTTGTAAATGTTCAAACTCTGGTTTAGAAAGAAAAATCTCTTCTCTTATATCTCTTATTATATTAATTTGCTTCCTTCGTTCGTTCGTCGTTCGTCGTCCAAAATATATATAGTAATAGTGCGCAGTAGTGTTCTATGAGTATTACGCATTTGCAGTAGTGTTCTGGGAGTATCACGCATGCGCAGTAGTGTTCTATGAGTATCACGTATGCGCAGTAGTGTTCTGGGAGTACCACGCATGCGCAGTAGTGTTCTATGAGTATCACGCATGCGCAGTAGTGTTCTGGGAGTATTACACATGCGCAGTAGTGTTCTATGAGTATCACGCATGCGCAGTAGTGTTCTATGAGTATCACGCATGCGCAGTAGTGTTCTGGGAGTATTACACATGCGCAGTAGTGTTCTATGAGTATCACGCATGCGCAGTGGTGTTCTATGAGTATTACACATGTGCAGTAGTGTTCTATCAGTATCACGCATGCGCAGTAGTGTTCTATGAGTATTACACATGCGCAGTAGTGTTCTATCAGTATCACGCATGCGCAGTAGTGTTCTGGGAGTATTACACATGCGCAGTAGTGTTATATGAGTATCACGCATGCGCTACTTAGTTAGCGCAACGCACAAAAACTCGTAGCGCAAACTTCAAAAATTTTTTTCTCAAAAACTTCAAAAAGCACTTCTTTAAAAATTTAACCTTATTAAGAAAGGTTTAAATTTTGAAAAAATAATTTTTTTAGGAAACTCCATGATGTCCTTAGCATATTTTTTAACAATAAAAAATTATTGTTTAAACAAATTATTGAAAATTTAATTTTTCTTAACTTTTTTTAATATTATAAAAAATTGATATTTATTTATTTATTTTCAGTTTTCGATTTTTCAAATCTAAATATCTTGCAAAAAAGTTTTTTTTTCAAAACTGTTTGGCACAGTTATTAAGTACCCCAAATACTACAAAATTACAAACTTTAAGAAAAATCGGTGATCCACCATTTACTTTTCGTATGGAACTGCCCTTGATATAAAAATTTTAATTTGTACCTAGTATCAAATAAATAGTTATTTGTAGCAAATTCGAATTATTTAAGTCAAATGAATGGAATAATTGGATCTAATAAATATTGCTTTAAATCAATTAGGAAAATTACTTGATTCAGTAATGCATGGATTTTAATTCAAATAAATATTTATTTGCATCAATAAAATAATTTTTTTTTAATAACTAAATATTTATGCGGGACATTCCGCACGTCAACACGGACAGACCCTAAACAAAAATTGCTTTGATAGATTTAAACGTTCTAGGGCTTAAAAGATTTCTACATTCATGTACTTATTAAGATGGCGATGGGCGTTTTTTGCAAATTTTCATTTCCGATACCAATAGAGCTGTCAAAAGTCAAATGGTCCAAAAATTTCAAAATACTTTTATGAATTAAAAGCAAAAAACGAGGTAAATTATTCTGTAACTCATTCTTTAACAGTTTTTCAAGGTCCCCGAATATAAATCTAAAGTTTTTTTTTTAAATCTAAAATGTCGGATTGAATATGGCGGACAAAATTCAAATTTTATCAGATTCGATTAAAACTTGTTACTCGGTGGTTTTTAGGGTCGCTGATTACGAATCTACACTACCGGTCAAAATTGAGAGACCATCCATTTTCAGGTGATTGAAAAACATTTTAAAACATAAAATGTATGGAAACTAAAATATTTTGCTTTTTATTTTTTAAAAGATGATAAAATTTTGAAAAGAACAAGATCTTTCAGAAGTCATTTGACCAATATTTTATTTAGATATTTTTAAAAAATCGTCATTTTCAATGTCTTACAAAAACTTGAATAACTTTTAAAATAATGAACGCTTTTTAATGATCTTAAGCTTATTTTAAAGGTCATTTGCTACACTATAACAATTACTTATAGGCATTAACGTGTAATTTTTTTCTTAGAAAATGCAGGCCGTCAAACTTGGACCAAAAAAATTTTAAAAATTTGGAACAATTTTTCTGTACTAAAAACTATTTTAGAAAATATATAAAACATTATATGGTGTAGATTTTTCAAGAAAATTTAATAAAAAAAATACGTTTGAATTTTAAAAATTATTTTTTTGTAAATAAAAATGTTTCAAATTGTTTATATTTTTTTGGTTTAAGTTTGACCACCTGCATTTTTAAAGAAAAAAATTACACGTTAATGCCTATTAGTAATTCTTATAGTGTAGCAAATGACCTTTAAAATAAGCCTAAGATCATCAAAAAGCGTTCATTATTTTAGAAGTTATTCAAATTTTTGTAAAACATTGAAAATGGCGATTTTTTAAAAATATCTAAATGAATTATTGGCCAAACGACTTCTAAAATATCTTGTTCTATTCAACATTTTATCATCTTTAAAAAATGATCAGAAAAAAATTTTAGTTTCAATAAATTTTATGTTTTAAAACGATTTTCATTCGCCTAAAAATGGGTGGTCTCTCATGACCAGTAGTGTAAAGTCACTTTTTAAAAATTCAAAATGGCGGATCCAATATGGCGAAAATTTTTTTCAAATTTGATCCTATTCCCTTCAAACGTGTTACTCGGGGGCTTTTGGGGTCGCAGATTATAAATATAAAGTTACTTTGTAGAAATTAAAAATGATGAATCCAATATGGTGGACAAATTTTAAAATTTGATCATATTTAATTAAAAAGTGTTACTCGGGGGTTTTTAGCGTATCTGATTACGAATTTGAAGTCACTTTTAAGAAATTCTAGCTTCATACTGTTCTATAATGTAAACAATTTGTTATTATTACAAACTTTAAGCGAAATGTATCAAAATTGGACATTTTTTTCAGTCATATGGGATCCACTATTTTTAATTTTTAAATTGTGATGTCAGATTCGTAATCAGATACCTTAAAAAACCCCCGAGTAACACGTTTTAATTATATTTGATCAAATTAAAAAATTTTTCCAACTTATTGGATCCGCCATTTTTATTTCTAAAAAGTGATTTCATATTTGTAATCTGTGGCCCCATAAGCTTCCGAGTAACACGTTTTAAGGGAATCGGATCAAATTTGAAAATTTTTTCCGCCATTTTGAATTTTGAATTTTTAAAAAGTGACTTCAGATTCGTAATCAGCGACCCTAAAAACCCCCGAGTAACAAGTTTTAATCGAATCTGTTTAAATTTGAATTTTGTCCGCCACATTGGATCCGCCATTTTGAATCTTAAAAAAAACTTTAGATTTATATTCGGGGACCCTAAAAACTGTTAAAGAATGAGTTACAAAATAATTTACCCCGTTTTTTGCTTTTAATTCATAAAAGTATGTTGAGATTTTTGGACCTTTTGACTTTTGACAGCTCTATTGGCATTGAAAATGAAAATTTGCAAAAAAGCCCATCGGTATGTTAAAGTACACAAATGTAGAAATCTTTTAAGCCCTAGAACGTTTAAATCTATCAAAGCAAGTGTTGTTTAGAGCTCTATCCGTGTTGACGTGGAATTTCCCTTATTTATATCAAATATGCAATAATTTTTTATAATTAATTATTTTAATTTAGACCAATATCTCTTTAATTGCGTCAAATAATTATTTATGTAGTCCTTATACCAAATTTATAATAAATAAATTAATGTTCTTCCATTTCCATACGTAAAAGTATTAGCACACTAAAAAAATTATCTCATTCAAATAATTTTTTTATCTATATATTTATTTGATTCAAATAACTTGAATTATGCGAATATACGAAACTTTTTTCTTAGAAAATGCAGGTTGGCAAACTTAGACCAAAAGAATTTAAAAAATTTGAAACAATCTTATAAACCCCTTCGCTGTTTGGAAAAATAATCATATGATTGGCCCAAAATGTTCAGCAAAATCTGGTGGATGAATTTTTATGAAACTTAGTATACAAGGGTTTTTGGGGTCGCTGAGTATAAATATGACGTCAAAAAAAATTCAAAATTTAATATGTCGGACAAAATTATTAAATTTTAAACAGATATTATAAACAAAAAAAACAAAGAACAGAAAGTGTAATGTAAAACCTTTGCAGCCTCCACGCAGCACATTCTGGTGTCATACTAAAATTGATAAAAATCCAAATGAATTTTAAAAATTTTCAAAAAGTATGTCCGCCAATTTGGATCCTGCATTTTGAAGTTTTAAAAATGATGGTCAAACTCGAATCCAGCGACCTGAAAAACCCTTAGGTACTGAAATTGATAAAAATCCAAATGAATTTCAAAAATGATGTCCGCCATTTTGAATTTTTTAAAATTAATTAAATTCACCGACTCCAAAAACCCTTATACACTAAATGTGACTTAAATTAAAAATAAATTTTCATGAATTTTACTTGTTTTTAAATTGTTATATTATTTAAAAATAATAAATAATCATTTATTTATTACTTAAGGGTGTTCGATGGTCCCTGAAATTTCTAGATTATGTTGGACAAATAGTTATCACCTAACAAATACGGCACTGTTTGGTTTAAATGACGTAAAATTGGTAAACAATCATTTTCGAACGAGTTTTTCTCTGCACACAAGCTCTTTTTGCAAAATCTGAATCCGAACCATTGACACAAATCTTCTTAATTACCTAAATCCTTGATATTTTTTTAATCCTTGAAGAAACGCGATTACAAAATGAGAAAGGCCGGAGTAATGTAATGCGAATCATTTTGACAGCTGAGCCTTAACGCTCCCTGCATGCTTCTGCCCTCTAATGGCAAATGGTTGTAACAAACGTCTTGCCGCCTGTCATTACATTACTTTTGTTGCTTTTGCATTTACCATTTTGCAACCGCGTTTCTGCATGGATTAAGAAAATATTTTGGATTTAGGTAATTAAGAAGATTTGTGTCATTGGTTCGGATTCAGATTTTGCAAAAAGTGCTTGTGTGCAGAGAAAAACTCGTTCAAAAATGATTGTTTACCAATTTAACGTCATTTAAACCAGGCAGTACCGTTTTTGTAGGGCGAAAAGTGTATGTCGCACATAACCTACAAATTTCAGAGACCATCGAACGCTCTTAATTTAGGATCATTGCAATCAATAGTGTGTTAATAATGATATATAACAATTTATTTTATAATTTACATAAGAAATTTCATTTATTTTGCGCTAAGAAGTTTACTACCCAACGGTCGTTAACAGGCAACGGGTTAACAGAAAAATAATTTTTAAAATTCAAACATATTTTTTTACTAAATTTTCTTGAAAAATTTACATCATATCATGTTTCATATTTTTTGAAGGATAGTTTTTTGTACAAAAAAATTATTTGAAATTGAAATTTTTGTGTATAACTCTGCCGACCTGCAATTTCTAAGAAAAAATTACACGGTAATGTCTACAAGTACTTTCCATTCTGTAGAAAATAACCTTTAAAGTAAACTTAAGATCATTAAAAGTATTCATGTTCTTAGAAGTTATTTAAATTTTTGTAAAACATTGACATCGCATGCTTTATAGTGATAGAACACTACTGCGCATGCGTTATAGTAGTAGAACACTACTGCGTATGCGTTATAGTGATAGAACACTACTGCGCATGCGTTATAGTGATAGAACACTACTGCGCATGCCTGACATAGGTAGAACACTACTGCACATGTCTGACATTGACAGAACACTACTGCGCATGCCTGACATTGACAGAACACTACTGCGCATGCTTGATACTGATATAACACTACTACACATGCGTTATAGTGATAGAACACTACTGCGCATGCTTGATACTGATAGAACACTGCTGCGCATGCCTGATATTCATAGAACATGCAGTAGCGCATGCGTCTATGTATGTACAATGAGTATATGTATATGTCGTAGGCGAAAAGGAAAATCCGTCGTTTAGCTTAATGCCTAGGCTTTAAGCTAAACGCGGGCGAATAGGAAAATGTTCAAGTAAATGACAATTATTTTTTTAATCGCCTGAATTCGTTAGTCATTTCGCTTAATGCCTAGGCTTTAAGCTAAACGCCCAAAGAGCGCCAGGCGAATAGAAAAATTTGTATCGATTGATCAAGAATAAATATTGTAATGAAATTTCAATTATTAATAATATTATATTGCAGGTATTTTGAATTGAAAATCGTTTCTAAATATTTGTTTATGAGTCTTTGTTTATTTTCTTTGCTTTTAAATATTCTTAGTTGAAACTACATTTTAAATTTAATTTTATAGAATATTCAAAATTATATTTAGTCTCAAACAGTTTCCTCCATTAACAATCGGTAATTGCGTAACTTTGGTGGTACCTGATGTTGATCGTGGCCCGTTAGATTTTCCTATGATTGAAGGCGTCGTAATAGACATTAAAAACAATGTTTACCAAATTGGTACAAAAACGGCATCATTAAAGGTTGGTTTCCGCGAACTGATATATCGCAATCAGGTACTGAAATTCTAAAAATTGACGAAGTTTGTACAGACGTCACTCTGACTTTAAGAGAAGCTGCATCACATCAATCTATGTGCGGCGGACAAGGATTTAAAAAATGTTACTGTAAGGCGGCTAAAAATCAATACAAGACAAATAGGTGCTCTTACTTTAAATTAAAAATAATTTGCAGTTAGCAATGCCACCAAAGTTTAACTTGCTGCAATAAATAAATTGTTATTTTTTTCCTTTTCAGTTGACTTCAATTAATTACAATAAATTATTGCAATGTTGTGAAAAATATTTTTGTCTTTAATTTGGATTTTTTCTATTATATTACTAATTGAAATTTCATTACATTGTTTATTCTTGATCAATCGATACAAATTTTTCTATTCGCCTGGCGCTCTTTGGGCGTTTAGCTTAAAGCCTAGGCATTAAGCTAAATGACTAACGAATTCAGGCGATTAAAAAAATAATTGTCATTTACATGAAAATTTTCCTATTCGCCCGCGTTTAGCTTAAAGCCTAGGCATTAAGCTAAACGACGGATTTTCCTTTTCGCCTACGACATATATACGATATTATGAATAATGAATAAATGATAAAAGTCGAACGATCGAACGATGAAATACGGAAGTACACGAACGACGAACGACAAAACGACGACGAATATTTCCTTAATATTCATTCAACATTGCCTTGGAATATTCCATTATTATTACGGTGGAACATTGCCTCAACATCATTCTGGAATATTACTTCGAAATTACCGTGGAACATTCCCTCAATGTTATTTTTGAATATTCCTGTGGGACGGACATTCTAATATTACTTTAAGATCCCTGGAACATTCCACTAGAATATTCCGAATATGAAATGTAATATTCTCTTCACTTTAAGGTTATATTCCGTGCTGCTTGCCCTGTTTAAAAAAATTATTAAAATGGATAGGATTTGATAGAATTTTCTTCCTTCAATCCTTGAAATTCGAATCCAATTTAATCAAATATTGAAAATCCAATCCACTTCTATCCAAAGTAGAAAATTAAATCCATTCCTATCATAAGTTTTGATGCATTATCTATCAAAGTTAATAATATACTAAAATTTAATATTTTACTATCAAGAGTTTGGATACAAATTCTATCAAATTCTATGAGTCGAAAAATCTTATAATTTTCTATCAATGAGTTTTGATTGAATAGCTATCAAATTCTTTCCAAATGAAAATTTAATATTTCTCTATCCAAGATTTGGATACAAATTCTATCAAATTTTATGAGTCGAAAATTCTTATAGTTTTCTATCCATGAGTTTTGATTGAATACCTATCAAATTCTTTCCAAATGAAAATTTAATATTTCTCTATCCAAGATTTGGATACAAATTCTATCAAATTTTATGAGTCGAAAATTCTTATAGTTTTCTATCCATGAGTTTTGATTGAATACCTATCAAATTCTTTCCAAATGAAAATTTAATATTTCTCTATCCAAGATTTTGATACAAATTCTATCAAATTCTATGAGTAGAAAAATCTTATAATTTTCTATCCATGAGTTTTGATTGAATACCTATCAAATTCTTTCAACATGAAAATACTATATTTCTCTATCAAAGATTTGGATACATTTTCTACCAAATCCTATTATCTGAAACGTCTTATAACTTTCTATCTATGAGTTTTGATGGAACACCTATTAAATTCCTTCCACATGAAATTTCACTTGTCATGTCAAATTAAAAATCAACAAGCTTGAGTTTGGAATTTCCAACTCCAAATTTATATAGCTCAGTGAAGGATTAATGTCATCTTGGTTTAATTTGATTCGGGGATGCATTCTATTTGGAATTTAAAGTTTAAATTTAAAGAGTTTAATTAATCGCGAATTGGAATTCATAAAATCGTCATTTTCGCCAATAGTTATTTTTGCAAAAAATTATTATTGCAAATTTACATTTTTACAAATATTTATTTTACTAAACTGTTATTTTGCAAATTTGTTATTTTCGCAAACTTGAATTCTTCGCAATTGACAGTTTTTTTTTATTTTTGCGAATTTGCATTTCTGGAATTGATATTTTTATGAATTTGTTACAGTTGCTATTTGTAATTTTGCCAATAGTAGGGTCAGACCGGCTAAACTGTGTTAAAAAATTTTCTCAATTTCATGCAATTTCACATGTAAAAATACATTGTGTCACGTTTAGTGGAGACCCCCCTCCCCCAAAAACGTGACATCATTTGTGAACGCTCCCAATGTACATAACGAATTTTTTTATTAAAAACGCGCGCCAACTCCATAGTGGGAAAAAGTTGATTGTTGTGGAAAATTCAGTCTATAGAGGTTACAAATATTATTTGTTTTTAATAATTTTTTTTTAAATGAAAGTTTGTAAAATTGCGCACCGATCTGTGGCGGTAGAATTTTGAAAACTGTTAACAAATATTTTTTATTTAACAACATATATGAACAAAAGAGGAAAAAATTTCCAAAATATTAGTTAACAAATTCGTAGGAATAATATTTTTTAAAGTTAAGATATCAGATTTAATCTGATTGGTGCACAATTTTATAAACTTTCATTTAGAAAAAAATTTATTAAAAACAAATAATATTTGTAACTTCTAGACTGAATTTTCCACGACAATCAAATTTTTCCCATTGTGGAGTGGACGCGCGTTTTTAATAAAAAAATTCGTTAGGTACATTCCAAATTGAAAATACCAAAATTTTTTATTAGGAGCTTCAAGAAAAGACTACTGAGTATACTTCCTATGAGTTTTATTGCATTTGGAAGGGTAGAGAACACAAAAATAATTCAAATTGTTTATAAAATTGTTATTAAAAATAGGGAATTTCTAAATTTACAATCATGCAAATATTTTCTTTTAAAAGAGTGAACAATTTTGTGTAATCAGTGTAAGTTTTATTAATTTATTGGTAAACGACTTTTGAGTTATTAATTTTTTTTAAATTTTGTAATATTTTGTTAATGCAAAAAAATAACAAAAATTTCAAAAAACGATTAAAAGTGTTTTATTGTTTTGTTGTGAACTACAGAGTTTCATAAAAGTTTTAATATTTAAGAAAATCATTGAAATTTTTTTAACACAGTTGAGCTGGTCTGACCCAGTCATTTTGCGAATTTTAATTTTTACGAATTTTCTGTTTTTTATTTCGCTTAATGTTATTTTTTGCAAATATTTGCAAAAAATTACAAAGCGGTCAATTGACATTTGAGCAAAAATGTATTAAATATTTAATTAATACTTTTAACATAATAGCATATATTGCAAATCTCTATAAATATTTTTATTTCTGCTTGTATTTTTATGGGTACTTACAAAAATTATAATATTTTACATAAACTTACGTTTTTCAAAGTTGCAGTTTATATAGACAGGTCGAAAAATATTTCTCACGTCGATTCGATAGCCGCGGTCGTTAAGCGTTTAGATAGATAGGTCATAGGTGCGAGGTTCGATTCCCATAGGGTACAAGTTTTAATTTAATTCCTCCAGTTTAATTAGAATGTTTGTATGTTTGGAGTGTGCTAAGAATATAATGTTACTAATGGTCATAAGAATCTTTTATTATTTTTTCCACAAATTTTTTTTTAAAACTATGTTTTCAATTGGATACAATGGGAAAGAACTTTTTGTTATTTTTCGATATAGGATTTGATAGAATTTAAATCAAAAAATCTTATTGGATTGGAAACAATTTTTAATAATCAATTTTGATAGAATTTGATAGGACTTTCTTCGAAATCAGTGGGACAACGCATGGGACAATTTTCGGATAGACAAAGTATTGATTTGGATAGACTTTCTATTAAAAGTATGTGATAGAAACTGATTGTAATTGTTGAAAATTTTTGATTCAGAAACAGGATTGAAATGGAAAGAAATTTTTTTCTTTCCATTTCTATCAAATTTTTTAAACAGGGTGGGTATAAGCAAAACCAAAATGATAAAAATAGTTAATTGATTCTATTAGTATTATTTTTATTATCATTACTCCATTATTATTATCATTATTAATTATAATTTGTTCATAATAGTAAAAGAAATTCAAGCATTATGGAAATCATTAAGTGACGAATATTTTGCTAAACGTGAAAAATTGAACAAATAATACCCTCCGGATCAGGTGACCCTGAAGAAAATGTTGAATCTGATTGGCCTTATTTCAACATGTTGGATTTCTTAAAAAAATACCGTAAGAACCGAAAGTAAGTTAAACATTGAAATTAACATTATTCACATACATTATAAAAATGGGAGAGCAAGTTAACAAAACTTAATGAATTAATCGTTTTAAAAAATTTGTAAAAGGTTTTATCTTTTTTTTTATAGAACAGTAAGCAATTTTTCTATTTCAAAAACTGGGTTTGAGCAGAAAGATGAAGACGACGATGAAGATTTCTCAGTTGATCTAACAATAACCAAATCAGAAGAAAAGTATGTAGGGGAGAGTAGGCTACATTGAACCAGCGTCAACAGTGAACCACTTCAATTTTCTGAGAAATGACTGAGTGAAATTTTTTCATATTTAATATATAAGTTAGTTTTACTGAAACAAACTATGTCCAAAAATTTCGGGCACGTAGGTTTATTATTTACAAAGAAAAACTAAAAAAACTGTTTTTCACGTACAAAACAAAAAATTTGGTGGAATTATAATGACGTTTTTTTATTGAAATAGGAAGTTTTAAAAATTAGTAAACTTGCGATTTATTTCGCTTAGGGTGTCAACTTCAATATTCCGATGTGATAAAGAACTTTAAATCTTACACAAATTTATTATAAACAATTTTTGTTGTGAATGTCATGTGAATACAGTGAGTGCGGCATCATTGAACCACCCGAAAAAGCAAAGAATTTTCAATTTTAAGAGTTGTAAAATTGTCTGCTCTACTAATTAGTAAGAAAAATACTGGAAGACATGCTTTCATCACAATTGTGAACGAGATAAACTCAAACTGTCACTTTACCTACCTAACCTGACATTAAAATACATTAATCTCCTATATTAACAAGTAATAACAATTAAATAACAATTTTCTATTTTTTTGAGTGGAAAATAAGATTTTTTACAATGTGTAAGTGGAAATATTATTTTTGAAGTAAATTGTAGTGTTTTATTAGAGGTGGTTCAATGTAGACACACATCCTTCAAAATAAGAAAAGTGTGACTTGTTAGAAAAAAATTTAATTTAATTATTTAATCATAATAATTTGTGTTTGTAACGTGTGTATTAACTAAAGGAGTACTTCAGCTTAATTTTGATACAAAAACCTGATCGAAATTAGTAAAATTTTATTAGTTCTTGGACTTTATAAAATACCCGGTTCAATGTAGCCTACCCTCCCCTACTGGAAAAGAGTACATTTAATAATTGTACGAGTGTTGAGGTGATTATTAATTGACGAAAACAAAGATGTTTGAATGTGTAGAGAAGACTGATGGGCGTGAGATTCAATGAAGTGAGAGAGGTGGAAATTAGTCATAATAATTTTAGTTGAGGGATTTTCGATAGAATATTAGAATAAATTTAGACACGAAACGAATTGTTATCAAAAATGTATTTCTTCATTTTATATGTATATTTAAGTGATTTTCTATTTTAATTAAAGTTGCTTTGTGGAGAATCCAGTGCTACAGGAGAATTAAAAAACTTATCGATAAAATAAAAGTGAAAGACAGTAGCAAACATTGTATTAACTTTTCATGATTATAAATAGTATAGATGATTGTTTAAACTTGCAGGAATTAAATGATTAATTAAATGATTGGTGCCAGAAAAATAATGTTTTTTTAAACGCTTCTAAGTGTTCTTCTATGACTTTTTCTAAGAAAAAGGTTACATTAACTTGCGATTACACAATAAACAGTATTTCCCTTTTAAGAGTATATCAAGTGCGAGATTTGGGAGTTACACTGTGTGATGATCTTTCTTTTGACACACACATTACTAACATCGTCAGTAAAGCTATTAAATCTCTTGGTTTTATTAAGCGTAACGCGTTAAACTTTAAAAATATAAATTGTTTAATCGCCATATTACAGTGTTCACACTCAGATTGGAACGTGTGCAAAATCGTTTCTTGCGTTTTGCTGCAAAACAATTAAATTTACCTTTTGATTTCTATTTACACGATTATGACACTTTACGAGCAAAACTGAACTTACCTTAAATTGAGAATAGATTTTTATATAATGACCTTTTGTTTTTGTTTAAAATTATTAATAATATTATTTAATGTCCGTCTGTTCTTGAAAAAATTAATTTCTCTGCTCCCAATAGGCTATTGAGATATTATTCCCCTTTTTTGTTGTTAATTTTCATAGAACGAATTATGGGTATTATTCAGTTTTCGAAAGACTTCATAGAGAGGCAAATGCGTATAATGATAGAATTGATCTTTTTGGTATCTCTTAGTCAGCTTTTACAGCCTCATTGCGCGGATTGTTATTGTCTATGGATAGCACTAGATAGGTGTGTTGTTGGTGCGCAGTATGATGTGTGTGAGCGTAAGAGTGCGTTTAGAATTAAGTTAATATTGTATTCTTTTTTATATATTACTCTTCAAAGGACCTTTGAGACCGTAATATACATTAAATAAATAAATATATGGGACGTTCCACGTCAAACGGACCAAAGCTCTGCCCAAAATATTTTCCAATGAAAATCAACTTATTATAGATCAAAATACTCGTAAGCTCATACTGCTTCGAATGAAAAGTGTCAAAATCGAACATTCAAAATGGCATCATTACTGCGACTCTTTTTGTAAACTTTATTACAAATTATGGAAACAAATTTACATAGTAGTTTGCAAAAATAGATATAATTTGCTGAATAATGACTAACTCTTACGTTTTTGGGGTCGCTGATCACGAATCCGATGTCAGATTTTCAAGATTCAAAATAACGGATCCAATATGGCGGACAAATTTGTAAAATTTGCTTAGATTCACTTGAAACTGATTACTCGGGGGTTTTAAGTCTGATTTTAACTCGGGCTAACCATGAATCCGATGTCAGATTTTCAAAATTCAAAATGGCGGATCCAATATGGAGGAAAAATTTATAAAAAATTGCTCGGATTCGCACGAAACTGATTACTAGGGGGTTTTAAGGGTCGCTGATCATAAATCCGATGTCAGATTTTCAAAATTCAAAATGTCGGATCCAATACGGCGGACGAATTTAAAATATTTGCTTGGATTCACTTGAAACTGAACATTTAGACGTTTCTGATAAGGAATGAGTGGGGCAATAGCTATTTAATATTATTTATAAAATTTTTCCACAAATATTTTTTTTGCTAGATTAGCTCGAATTTGAATTTTATCAAAATACGAATTTTTTTTTTGAATTTTCACGTTTTTCACTTCTTTGATACGGGCGTGTGGGAACACTGGCTATTAAAAGTTTATCAAAAAAAATCGCAATGGTCAAAATTTGAAAAGCAGTAATCCCTCTTTAATTCCAGACAAAGAAAAAAAAGTTGATCAAAAATTGTTTCAGTTACGATTTTTTTTTACTTTTTCACATTTTTCGGTTTTCTTAAACGGGAGGATGCGAACGCTAAATATTAAAAGATTATAAAAAAAATTCGCAGTGGTCCCTATTTGAAGAGCAATAATTCCTCCTTAATTTCTGACATTGAAAAAAAAATTTGGTCCAAAATTGTTCGAGTTATGAATTTTTTTTACTTATTCACATTTTTCGGTTTTTGATACGGGCGGGTGGGAACTCTGGATATTAAAATTTTATTAAAAAAATTCACAAAGGTCAAATTTTAAAAAGCAATAACCCTTCTTAAATTTCTGACAAAGAAAAAAAAATTAGTAGAAAATTGTTCGTGTTATTTATTTATTTCTGTACATTTGAATACCCGCTGTCCTGCCGAAACACGGGTTTTGATTTCTTTTTTGACATTTTTAGAAACAAAATATTTGGAATCAAATTTTTTTTCGTGGTCAGAAATTAAACAGGGATTATTGCTCTTTAAATTGTGCCCATTACGAATTCTTTTTATAAATTTTTAATAGTCACTGTTCCCACTTCCGTTATCAGAAAAACGGAAATTCAAAAAAAGTAAAAAAAATTCATAACTCGAACAATTTTTGACCACATTTTTTTTCGGGGTCAGAAATTTAAGACGGATTATTGCATTTCAAATTGTGTTCATTACAAATTTTTTTATAAATTTTTATTGGCCTGCGTTCCCACCCGCCTTATCAAAAAATCGAAAAATATGAAAAAGTAAAAAAAAATTCATAACTGGAACAATTTTTGACCAAATTTTTTTTCTTTATCTGAAATTAAAGAGGGATCATTGCTTTTCAAATTGTGACCATTGCGAATTTTTTTTAATTAACTTTAAATTGCCAGCGTTCCTACCCGCTTGTATTAGAAAAACCAAAATATTTGAAAAAGTACCAAAAAAAAAATCAATACTCGAACAATTTTTTACCACATTTTTTTTCAATGTCAGAAATTATAAAGGAATTACTGCTTTTTAAGCTACCTAATGGGCAATATGCCCAGGATAAAAGGGAGTGTCTAAAGCACCTGATGGATGTAAACTTCCCGGACTTTAGAGAAGGTTCGGAGAACAGCCATGGCATAGGACCAGGTAGGAACCGAGGATATCGGGAACACTGGTAACTAGCAGCCAGGATCGTAACTCCGGAAGGGATTGATTGGGCAATAAGCACTTTCAAACCATTTAAGGCTTCAGGGGGGAACGGTATATATCCGGTTCTTTTGCAAAAGGGATTGGATTGTATTAGAGTACCCCTGTGTAAAAGTATGAGAGCGTGTATAGCTCTTGGTTATACACCGGAGTCTTGGAAAAAGACGAGGGTTGTGTTTATTCCAAAGGCCGGTCGGTCAGGGTATACTGCGGCGAAGGACTTCAGGCCAATCAGCCTAACTTCCTTTATATTAATGACGTTAGAGAAACTGGTGGATAATTTTATTAGACAGGAATGTCTTAGAGATCTTCCCCTACATCAGGGACAGCATGCATATAGAGCAGGCTTCTCAGTAGAAACAGCCCTCCATTCGGCAGTAGGTAGAATAGAGGGACAAATTAGCAGTGGTGGCTATGCAGTTGGTACTTTTCTTAATATCGAAGGTGCCTTCCTTAACACTTCTAGCAAAGCTATCTGTAGGGAAGCCAGGATGCGAGGTGTGCCCAAGCCGCTAGTTAAGTGGATCGACAGCATGCTTCGCGAAAGGGCCCTGGAAGCGGAGTATGGTGAGGCTAAGGTAACAGCCCTTGTCTCAAAAGGGTGCCCACAGGAAGAGTCCTCTCTCCTTTATTGTAGTGCTTAGTGGCAGATGAGTTAATTAGAAACCTTAATAGCCAGGGATATTATACGCAAAGTTATGCGGATGATTTCCTTATAATTATAAGAGGGCACGCAATCGAGACCCTCTTAGAACTTACGGAACGTGCACTTAAGATTGTCAAGGATTGGTGCAATCTGACTGGACTTTCTGTAAACCCAGAGAAAACGAATATAAAAGTTTTCACAAGAAAATATAAAGTATCGAGTTTGAAGAAACCAATATTTTATGAAAAATAAATTTCTTTTTCTAAATCGGCTAAGTATCTAAGAGTAATCCTGGATAAAAAGCTGATTTGGGGACTAAGGCCTAATATGGTCAACTGGCTCTATCAGATGATCTTAAAACCAAGGTTTCTTCACGCGGTGGTTGTTTGGTGGTCTAGGACTCAACTGATAACGGTTAAAGAGAAACTGGACCAACTGCAAGCAATGATTTTCAGGGGTATTACGGCGGTAATGAGGACCACGCCAACAACTGCGTTGGGATTCATGCTAGCCGAGGTACCTCTGCATATTGTCGCGGTAAAGAAGGCGGCTCTTACTATGAGCAGGTTAACCGCGCAGGGAAGATGGAAGTTTGGTGGTATACACACCAAGCTTCCACGCTCAATTCTATCAATCCCAGAATTAAGTATGGTGCAAGATAGAATGATCAAGAGGGTGAAATTTAAACCCCGCTTTAAGATCATTACACCTTCCAGAATGGACTGGAAGAAGGGTTTTCCACTTGGGGACGAAGTCTGGTATACAGACGGCTCCAAGATGGACTGCGGTGCAGGTTTCGGAATTTATAGAAAAACTGGCTGCATTAAAGTGGCTGAGTCATTAGGACAACATGCCACGGTCTGGCAGACAGAGGTCTGTGCGATTTTAACTTGCGCCCAAATATCCATTCGAAATGGAACAAAGGGCAAGAGGATTAGTATTTGTGTGGATAGTCAAGCAGCCTTAGGGGCTCTAGAAAATCCCACAATAGAATCAAATCTCGTCTGGGAATGCCGCAGCGTACTAGATGAGTTGGGTTCAGCAAATAAACTTTCATTGATTTGGGTACCGGGTCACTCGGGAATCAAGGGTAATGAAAGAGTAGACGTCTTGGCGAAAACCGGTTTCGAGACAGAATTTATAGGCCCTGAACCAGCAGTGACAATAATGCCGTGCTTGGTTAAGGGAGCCATAGAAAGATGGGGTCAAAAGGAACATGAGAAGTATTGGGCGAACGTTGGGGTGGGAAGGCAAGCGAAAACTCTGTTTGGGCTAGCACTCAACAAGAGGCGAGCGAGTGATCTCCTAAAACTCGATAAGATCAGAGTTAGAACCGTAGTTTGTCTACTTACGGGTCATGGACTATTGAATTACCATCAGCATAAAATAGGCAGACAAGTTTCACCTATGTGCAGACTGTGTGGGGAAAGTAACGAAACTTCGACTCACATATTATCTGAATGCTTAGCGCTAGCTAGGATCAGGCTATTTAGTTAGGGTCAAGCAATTATTGACCCTACGCAGGTAAGCAACCTATCGATAGAAGAGATACTGGACTTCTGGAGAAGAACAGGACTCTAAGGGTTGCTATAAACGAGCGAGCTGGAGTCTGGTACAATGGGTTTCTTTAACCAAGGTGCTTACTTTCCCCTCTTTGGGAAAATCCAGCTCGATCTCGGTATTAGATTAGATTACTGCTTTTTTAATTTTTTACCATTGCGAATTTTTTTATAAACTTTTAATAGCCAGCGTTTCTACCCGCTTTACCAAAAAACCGAAGAATGTGAATAAGTAAAAAAAAATTCATAACTCGAACAATTTTGGGCCAAATTTTTTTTTCAATGTCAGAAATTGAGGAGGAATTATTGCTCTTCAAATGGGGACCACTGCGAATTTTTTTTATAATCTTTTAATAGTTAGCGTTCTCATCCTCCCGTTTCAGAAAACCGAAAAATGTGAAAAAGTAAAAAAAAAAATCGTAACTGAAACAATTTTTGATCAACTTTTTTTTCTTTGTCTGGAATTAAAGAGGGATTATTGCTTTTCAAATTTTGACGATTGCGATTTTTTTTAATAAACTTTTAATAGCCAGTGTTCCCACACGCCCGTATCAAAGAAGTCATAAACGTAAAAATTCAAAAAAAATTCATATTTTGATAAAATTTAAATTCGAGCTAATCTAGCAAAAAAGTAAGTGTTGAAAAATTTTAAAAATAATATTAAATAGCTATTGCCCCACCTTTTTTTATCAGAAACGTCTAAATGATCAGTTTCCAGTGAATCCAAGCAAATTTTTTAAATTGGTCCGCCGTATTGGATCCGACATTTTGAATTTTGAAAATCTGACATCGGATTCATGATCAGCGACCCATAAAACCCCCGAGTAATCAGTTTCGAGCGAATCCGAGCAATTTTTTACAAATTTGTCCGCCATATTGGATCTGACATTTTAAATTTTGAAAATCTGACATCGGATTCGTGATCAGCGACCCCAAAAACGTAAGAGTTAGTCATTATTCAACAAATTATAACTATTTTTACAAACTACTATGTAAATTTGTTTCCATAATTTGTAATAAAGTTTACAAAAAGAGTCGCAGTAATGACGCCATTTTGAATTTTCGATTCTTCCACTTTTCATTCGAAGCAGTATGAGCTTACGAGTATTTTGATCTATAATAAGTTGATTTTCATTGGAAAACATTTTAGGCAGAGCTTTGGTCCGTTTGACGTGGAACGTCCCATATTATAATTTCATGAATTACTAAAATTATAAAAGTTAAAATTGGTTAAAGTTTGACAATTAAGTATTAAATTTCAAATAATAAATTTTTAAAATATTTAAATTAAAATTTGATCTTTTATTTACATTTATATTTATTCTAATCGTATTAGCTAGGATTCCTACAAATTAATCAAGTTGGTATTAGTTATTTGGAATTTATTGCTACCGATTAAATTTTTGAAGAAAATTTCTAATATTGTAATAACAATTGTCACTAATATATTGTAATTAAATTATATAATTTATAATATTTCATTTTTTTTAAACTATAATACGAAATTGAAAGAAGTTAAAAAATTAAAATCTTTATAAAATTTTATTAAATAATAAGTGTCAAAAAGTGTTTTTAAGCAGTCTTCGTTTACAGCAAACTCTACAATTTTTAAACAAATAGACTACAAATATGTAAAAAGCATCTAATATTTCCCGATTTATCGTCGTGTTTGTTTATATCACCACAAGGAGACGAATATAAATTGGACATTGCAAATCCTAAAAAAATTAATTAACAAACAATTTAATTTTATTTAAATTAGGTAAACTAAGAAAATTTATTAAAATTTGTAACTTAATTGTTTTTATTACCTAGTGAGAGTAGATTTAGCATGTTTTGCAGAATTTCATCACGATAATTCAAGAATTAGCTCTCCCCACCATTTTTTCTCTGTCAATTTATCCGAAAAATTGTTCCTTTTTAACATAATTTAAATTTATTTTAAGAATGAAATATATAAAGCAATTTTTCTTTCATTTCTTTATCAAAAATTAAAATTAATTGAAATTTTAATTGCTAAAATGCTAAATTAAAATAAATATCAGTTCATTTTTATTAAAAATGATTTTCTATGTTAAGACTCGTGTCACAAAAATCATCGTAAACAAATTGGCTGCCTTTATTCCCATGTTACTTACGATATTTTTTATTCCTAATGCACAAAAGTGGCGATTTCAGATAGCAGACGACAGGGAGTTTACTTTTAAGTCATTCACTTGTTCGACTTGTATGAAAATGGCGGCCGTTTTCTCCTTTGGACAAAAATAATGCATGGGATCAGCTGTTACTTTTGCACATGGGAGCAAATGGTCGACATTTTTATACGGTCGAACAAGTGAGTGACTTTACTCCTTGTCGTCAGCTATCTAAAAGCGCCATTTTTGTGCATGTGGGATAAAAACTTCTTTTTTATCCCACTTGCACAAAAATGGCGCTTTCTGATAGCAGATGACAGGGAGGAAAGTCATTCATTTCTTCGACCGTATGAAAATGGCGGCCGTGTTCTCCCAAGGGCAAGAAAATTAGCTGTTCACATGCATTTTTCTTGCCCATGGGAGAAAACGGCCGCCATTTTCATACAAGTCGAACAAGTGAATGACTTAAATATTAATATTACTTATATATTATTTATTATTATTATATTATTATTACTTAAATATTAATATTTTATAAAGTGAATGACGACAGGGAGTAAACTCCCTGTCGTCTGCTATCTGAAATCGCCGCTTTTGTGCATTAGGAATAAAAAATATCGTAAGTAACACGAGAATAAAGGCAGCCAATTTCTGTACGGTGATTTTTGTGACACGAGTGGAGGTCGATACTATTTAATATAGAAAATTGTAATTACCAAAAAATCACTATGAGATTTATTCCTCCCTGTATATAAATAGATTTGCATATATTCACTAGTCGTAATTAATACATGTTTGTGAATTTTAATTACTATGTAAAGTCAGCCACCGGTCGAAAAAATTAAAATCAATTTTCACTCTACCTTGATTAAAATTAAAAAATTACATTATAATAGTAAAGATAATACACATAACCAATTATTGAAACTAACGCACGTGTCAAAACAATACGAGTGAAACGTCAAAAACAATACTAATTTTCACATCGTTGAGAACGCATCGACGCTTACAATCGTCGCACAGCCAAATCGTCGACGCTTACAAAAACCTATTCTGGACTCACCTTGACAATACGAAGGTTCTGGTTTCAGACCGAAGTCTCACCACACCATATACCGAAGTACAAGAGTAATTCATTCAACAGTTTCCTATTAGTCAATTTTTACGACTCGAGATAGAAAAAAGTGTTCATGTAATGCTTAATTACGGTTTCTTCCTCAATTCTTAATATTTTGCCATGAAAATTTCGAAAAATATTGTTCAAATATTGAAATATTTTGTGAAAATTGGTAAAATAAATTATTACTCTCTGGATCGCAAGAAAAATTCTTTGAAATATGCCTTTTCCACCGAATTAACTTTACGCCCCCTTAAAATAATAAACATACCTGTGGTAAATAGCTTAGACTTTTCGTACTCTCTGCATAACGATTTACCGCTCGCAGTTCGTCTAATGTTAAAGTAGCATGGTCTGAAGTATTACTGTCATTACTAAAGGACTTGCTAGAAACCTATTAAAAAAGAAAATTCAATTAAATATTTTCACGAACATATTTTGAAAATTATTTTTACTATGTAATATTTGAGACATTCTCCGTGAAATTTTCACTCAAAATTTTGTTTTCAATTAAAACAATTTTTTTCGAATTTTATATGAAAAATAAGTAAATACCTGTTTTTTTATTTTTTTATTTGATCAAAATTACGGAAGTTGTGATTTTTTTTAATTTAACGTCTTCAGAAGCAGATGAATTTTGAAACACTTTTTTATCTGTTATAACAAAAGATAAAAAATAATATAATATATGCAAAAAATTTGTTTTTTCTTGAATGTTTCAAATATGTAATAAAAAAATAAAGTTAATTTTTGAGAAAAGCCACTTTTTAGATGTAATTTTAATTTATTTAATATTTTCGCTTTATTAACGTTATTTTTTTATTACATATTTTAAATATTCAAGAAAAAACAAATATTTTGCATATATTATATTATTTTTTATCTTTTGTTATAATAGAGAAAAAGGGTTTCAAAATTCATCTGCTTCTGAAGATAAAATTTACGGGTAAAATCGACAAAAGAACGTAGTTTACTTTTACTTTATGACTAAAAAAAATTTCCATTTTAGTAATGCATATTTTTTTCCAGGAGCTCTGCGGTAAGCAGTATAAGTAATGTAAATTTCAGTCTAAAAACAAATAAAATTGTTTTTCTTAATCTACATGAGAATAGCTACAGAAATAATTAGGGGATTTTAAAAATATTTATTTTTGTGTAATTGGCAAGCATTTGAAAAAAAAACTTGTAACGATAGCGTACGCGCATTGAAAATGCAGCGGTACCACTGCACTCGGCAGCGTGAAGGAGAGACACGTACGCGCACAAGCCTTGCGTCGCTGACTCCCCTTCCCGCACCGTCACCGCTCTCTCGGCAGCCGTCGTTCTATATCTCTCGTTGCACGATTCTCAATTTTCAGTTCGCGGCTCGACGCCTCGAGGAGCACTTCGGGCAAGGAGTTTCGAACTCACTCCTCCTAAATACATCGATACCTTCACTCAAGGGGCTCTTGGTGAAGCTATCAATGAGAAAGGTTAAGTACACCTGGTTATGGGAGCACCCATGCTAAGGTGAACACCTTCATTCTCTCGACCTGGTCTCTGCGACTTCCCTGCGGGAGCTCTCACGAGAAGATGCGGAGACCAATGCACTCTACCATTTGGACCTCCCTGCAGGAGCACTCACGAGAGGACCTCGTGGTAGAGGATGAAACCTGCAACCTGTAACTCTGCCTCCCAGGTGTATATAGGAGCACTTATTACACCTGAGGCTAAGCGACGGAGACGATTTCTTCCTTCAGGGAGCACCCTGGATAAGAAGTCGTCCGTTGAGTTTCCTTATGGAACCCCGCGTCAAGCAAGAATGTCGGCAGCGTACCGACATTGGAGTTGGTCACTCGGTTACCAGTCAGGCTACTCCCTCAGAGTGCACGTACTAGTCGCGTTTGTCACGTTGGGCAATAGGGCGAATTCTAGAATAGTTCCGCGTAGGGAAATTCAATATCTTGAGCTTAGCTAAGCAATGGTTTCTTTTATTTTATTTTATTTTCAGGCGAGAGAACTTGGGTGTAAAACCTGCAGGTCAGGGGGAAGTCACTTCGGGGTAAAGCGACACGAGGCGAGACATTTTGTTATTATTATTATTTTCTTATTTTATTGTTATTCTTTTACTACGATTTATTATTTTATATTTTAGTTTTTTGTTTTATATTCTTAATTTTTTAGGCTTCGATATTATTTTGTTATTTTACATTTATATTATTCTCATTTCATTTTTACTTTGTTAATTTTGTTTTAAACCTTTTATTCTTTATTTTGTTACAATATATTCATCTTTCGAAGGTTTAATTGAATGTCTCATTATTGACTACACCTCTCCTCGAAATTACAGCAAATCCATTCATAGATGGCGCTTCACGCCAATAACGATGGTTAATAATTTATTTAATTAACATTTAAGGGAACCCGGACTCCATCTGGCGAGCGAATTCCCAGCAAATTAAAACCGTATCATTACATAGCGCCCGAACAGGGACTAGTTTCAAAGAAAAAAAAAGAAAAAGTAATTATGAAAAAAAGTGTAAGAAAGTATAATTACATTCTCATCATATGAGAAGGTATTAGTTTTATGCAAATTTTGACTTTTGCTAATTTTATGAAATCTTTACGTTTTGGGGTCCCCTGAACCCAAAAAACATGGTTTGGCGATGGTGTCTGTCTGTATGTCTGTCTGTCTGTAGACACAAAATGTTGTTCCCATGATAACTTTTGAAAAACTTATCCGATCGTTTTTAAATTTAACGCACTTAAAGTTAGTGAAAAAATAAAAGCTAAGTTCGTTAACTAGCCATGTTCGTTAAAAAATACTAAAACTACAGTACTTTCAAAATTTTAAAAACTCAATTTTTTCAAATTTTTAACTTTATATTATTTTAGGTTAGGAAAATACAAACAACTTTTCTCTACAACATTTTTTGATAAAAACGCAAATTTCGGAGTTATAGGTTCTTAAATGGTCAAAAAAACTCAAAAATCCCAAAATAACGCTAAAAATCAAAATTTTTGCAAAGAAATAAAAGTAAGTTTAACTGTTTTCACATAATCTCACCCGAATACACCCAAATACTATATTTATAAACATAAAACTCTCAATTTCTCGAAAAACCACTGTATATATTATAGCGGGTGTCTTACTATTGTTGTTAATATTTGAGAAATTATTACTAATTTTATTGCTCTAAATGAGGTTATTTTATTTCAAGAATTTATTTTTATTTATTTCCGAATCAACAAACTAAATAAAAACACACGTTACTTTGTTGTTTGAATTTATGCCCGAACGCCAGAGATATTATATGGAAAAATATTCAAACCTAAAATTTAATTAATTTTACGCTAGCTCAATCTTTTCAAGGAGAGCGCGGGGTAAAAGAAATTACCAGTTAATGTTTAAACTTTTATTTAATAATAATAAATTACAGGTCCAGACGGGACCTGTTCAAATTACAGAAATGTCGTGAAAAAAATAAAATTGACACGTTTATTTTTGATCGATTGTTCGTCAGGAGACAACACATTATTACTTTTGAGATTCACCGGAGATGCGCCGACGCCCCCGCATTGTTCCTCGGCTCATCCTTGGGAAGTAGGCACAACTTATTAAACTATTTAATTTTATTTTAATTCAAAATGGTCTACTGCGACCTGTCATTAAACGACGCCAAATTGAGAATGCATTAAATGGCCGACGGGGACGCCGAAGCAGACGCGCATCTCTGCTTGGTGGTGAGTCTCACGCGCACTTGATACAAAGATTTTCGGTAGGTAATCGATGCGCGACAGTAAGTAATTCAGGTCATTTATCGACCGTCAAAAAAAGAGTTCATGAAAGTTCGTTTAGTCTCCGCGAGGGGCACTGCGCGACGACGTCCGGTTCGCAAGATGGCTGCAGCCAGTGTTTTGACAGCTGATGTCCTCGTCGATGGACTTTCGCCTTATTGTCACTTCGTGTGACCCGTAATGATTACAAGTAAAAACATAACTTGTTGGAATACGAAGCAATCTCTCGGCAGTGATCCCGAAGATTGAAAATCCGGATCTCGCGATGACAGTGGACATGAAATGATAAATCGAGTATCACCTTCTTATGTTTAATAGCAATAGTGTTGAGCAGCGATCTGACGGTTCGCTAATTTTCAGGTTTAAATAACAATTTTTAAAAGAAACTAAATTTTACAGTAGTGGAAAAATTTAAAGTAAGTTTTCTCAGAAGGAGAAAATGATTGTTGATTCTCAGTTTGACGTGAATCAATTCAATTTAAAGTCTAATAAATAATAATTTAAAGTCTATTATTTAAGGAATATTAATTTGTACGCGGCAAATAAAATGCCGCGTTACAATATATATATTTTATTATTTTTTTGGCAAAAAATCGATATTCTGACTCAATTATCTCCGAATCTATTCCATATAGAAACTTGCTACTAGAGACTTTTTTTCTCGCCTCATTCTCAGCTACAACTTTGCTGTAGACACCATTTCGCCAAACCCTATACTTTTCGAGTTATTTTCAAAAAAAGTAATTTTTATTACATTCTCATCATGTGAGAAGGTATTAGTTGTATGCAAATTTTGACTTTTGCTAAGTTTATGAAATTTTTACGTTTTGGGGTCCCCTGAACCCAAAAAACATGGTTTGGCGATGGTGTCTGTCTGTATGTCTGTCTGTCTGTAGACACAAAATGTTGTTCCCATGATAACTTTTGAAAAACTTATCCGATCGTTTTTAAATTTAACGCACTTAAAGTTAGTAAAAAAATGAAGGCCAAGTTCGTTAACCAGCCATTTTCGTTGAAAAATACTAAAACTACAGTACTTTCAAAATTTTTAAAACTCAAGTTTTTCAAATTTTCAAATTTTTAACTTTATATTATTTTAGGTTAGGAAAATACAAACAACTTTTCTCTACAACATTTTTTGATAAAAACTCAAATTTCGGAGTTATAGGTTCTTAAATGGTCAAAAAAACTCAAAAATCCCAAAATAACGCTAAAAATCAAAATTTTTCCAAATAAATAAAAGTAAGTTTAACTGTTTTCACATAATCTCACCCAAATACACCCAAAAACTATATTTATAAAAATAAAACTCTCAATTTCTCGCAAAACCACTGTATGTATATATATATATATATTTTATTATTTTTTTGACAAAAAATCGATATTCTGACTCAATTATCTTCGAATCTATTCCATATGGAAACTTGCTACTAGAGACTTTTTTTTCTCGTCTCATTCTCAGCTACAACTTTGCTGTAGACACAATTTCGCAAAACCCTATACTTTTCGAGTTATTTTCAAAAAAAGTAATTTTTATTACATTCTCATCATGTGAGAAGGTATTAGTTTTATGCAAATTTTGACTTTTGCTAATTTTATGAAACCTTTACGTTTTGGGGTCCCCTGAACCCAAAAAACATGGTTTGGCGATGGTGTCTGTCTGTATGTCTGTCCGTCTGTCTGTAGACACAAAATGTTGTTCCCATGATAACTTTTGAAAAACTTATCGAATTGTTTTTAAATTTAACGCACTTAAAGTTGTTGTAAAAATGAAGGCTAAGTTCGTTAACCAGCTATTTTTGTTAAAAAATACAAAAACTGCTGTACTTTCAAAATTTGGAAAATTCAATTTTTTCAAATTTTCAAATTTTTATTTACATATAACTACAGCTTAGGAAAATACAAACAACTTTTCTTTACAACTTTTTTTGTCAAAAAGTCAAATTTCAGAGTTATAAGCTTTTAAATGGTCAAAAAAACTCAAAAATCCCAAAATAACGCAAAAAAACAACATTTATTAAAAAAATTAAAAGTAAGTTCAATGATTTTCACATAATCACACCCAAATACACCCAAAAATCATATTTACAGACATAAAACTCTCAATTTCTCGAAAAACCACTGTATATATATATATATATATATATATATATATATATATATATATATTATTATTTTTTTGGCAAAAAATCGATATTCCGACTCAATTATCTCCGAATCTATTCCATATGGAACCTTGCTACTAGAGACTTTTTTTCTCGTCTCATTCTCAGCTACAACTTTGCTGTAGACACAATTTCGCAAAACCCTATACTTTTCGAGTTATTTTCAAAAAAAGTAATTTTTATTACATTCTCATCATGTGAGAAGGTATTAGTTTTATGCAAATATTGACTTTTGCTAATTTCATGAAACCTTTACGTTTTGGGGTCCCCTGAACCCAAAAAACATGGTTTGGCGATGGTGTCTGTCTGTATGTCTGTCCGTCTGTCTGTAGACACAAAATGTTGTTCCCATGATAACTTTTGAAAAACTTATCGAATTGTTTTTAAATTTAACGCACTTAAAGTTGTTGTAAAAATGAAGGCTAAGTTCGTTAACCAGCTATTTTTGTTAAAAAATACAAAAACTGCTGTACTTTCAAAATTTGGAAAATTCAATTTTTTCAAATTTTCAAATTTTTATTTACATATTACTACAGCTTAGGAAAATACAAACAACTTTTCTCTCCAACTTTTTTTGGCAAAAAGTCAAATTTCAGAGTTATAAGCTTTTAAATGGTCAAAAAAACTCAAAAATCCCAAAATAACGCAAAAAAACAACATTTATTAAAAAAATTAAAAGTAAGTTCAATGATTTTCACATAATCACACCCAAATACATCCAAAAATCATATTTACAGACATAAAACTCTCAATTTCTCGAAAAACCACTGTATATATATATATATATATATATATTATTATTTTTTTGGCAAAAAATCGATATTCCGACTCAATTATCTCCGAATCTATTCCATATGGAACCTTGCTACTAGAGACTTTTTTTCTCGTCTCATCCTCAGCTACAACTTTGCTGTAGACACCATTTCGCCAAACCCTATACTTTTCGAGTTATTTTGAAAAGAAGTAATTTTTATTACATTCTCATCACATGAGAAAGTATTAGTTTTGGTCGAAAATTGACTTTTGCTAATTTTATAAATCTTTACGTTTTGGGGTCCCCTGAACCCGAAAAACATGGTCCGGCGATGGTGTCTGTCTGTTCGTCTGTCTGTCTGTCTGTCCGTCTGTCTGTAGACACAAAATGTTGTTCCCATGATAACTTTTGAAAAACTTATCGAATTGTTTTTAAATTTAACACACTTAAAGTTGTTGTAAAAATGAAGGCTAAGTTCGTTAACCAGCTATTTTTGTTAAAAAATACAAAAACTGCTGTACTTTCAAAATTTGGAAAATTCAATTTTTTCAAATTTTCAAATTTTTATTTACATATTACTACAGCTTAGGAAAATACAAACAACTTTTCTCTACAACTTTTTTTGTCAAAAAGTCAAATTTCAGAGTTATAAGCTTTTAAATGGTCAAAAAAACTCAAAAATCCCAAAATAACGCAAAAAAAACAACATTTTTTCAAAAAATTAAAAGTAAGTTCAATGATTTTCACATAATCACACCCAAATACACCCAAAAATCATATTTACAGACATAAAACTCTCAATTTCTCGAAAAACCACTGTATATATATATATTTTATTATTTTTTTGGCAAAAAATCGATATTCCGACTCAATTATCTCCGAATCTATTCCATATGGAACCTTGCTACTAGAGACTTTTTTTCTCGTCTCATCCTCAGCTACAACTTTGCTGTAGACACCATTTCGCCAAACCCTATACTTTTCGAGTTATTTTGAAAAGAAGTAATTTTTATTACATTCTCATCACATGAGAAAGTATTAGTTTTGGTCGAAAATTGACTTTTGCTAATTTTATGAAATCTTTACGTTTTGGGGTCCCCTAAACCCGAAAAACATGGTCCGGCGATGGTGTCTGTCTGTTCGTCTGTCTGTCTGTCTGTCTGTCTGTCCGTCTGTCTGTAGACACAAAATGTTGTTCCCATGATAACTTTTGAAAAACTTATCAAATTGTTTTTAAATTTAACACACTTAAAGTTGTTGTAAAAATTAAGGCTAAGTTCGTTAACCAGCTATTTTTGTTAAAAAATACAAAAACTGCTGTACTTTCAAAATTTGGAAAATTCAATTTTTTCAAATTTTCAAATTTTTATTTACATATTACTACAGCTTAGGAAAATACAAACAACTTTTCTCTACAACTTTTTTTGGCAAAAAGTCAAATTTCAGAGTTATAAGCTTTTAAATGGTCAAAAAAACTCAATAATCCCAAAATAACGCAAAAAAACAACATTTTTTAAAAAAATTAAAAGTAAGTTCAATGATTTTCACATAATCACACCCAAATACACCCAAAAATCATATTTACAGACATAAAACTCTCAATTTCTCGAAAAACCACTGTATATATATATATATATATTATTATTTTTTGGCAAAAAATCGATATTCCGACTCAATTATCTCCGAATCTATTCCATATGGAACTTTGCTACTAGAGACTTTTTTTCTCGTCTCATCCTCAGCTACAACTTTGCTGTAGACACCATTTCGCCAAACCCTATACTTTTCGAGTTATTTTGAAAAGAAGTAATTTTTATTACATTCTCATCACATGAGAAAGTATTAGTTTTGGTCGAAAATTGACTTTTGCTAATTTTATAAAATCTTTACGTTTTGGGGTCCCCTGAACCCGAAAAACATGGTCCGGCGATTGTGTCTGTCTGTTCGTCTGTCTGTCTGTCTGTCTGTCTGTCCGTCTGTCTGTAGACACAAAATGTTGTTCCCATGATAACTTTTGAAAAACTTATCGAATTGTTTTTAAATTTAACACACTTAAAGTTGTTGTAAAAATGAAGGCTAAGTTCGTTAACCAGCTATTTTTGTTAAAAAATACAAAAACTGCTGTACTTTCAAAATTTGGAAAATTCAATTTTTTCAAATTTTCAAATTTTTATTTACATATTACTACAGCTTAGGAAAATACAAACAACTTTTCTCTACAACTTTTTTTGTCAAAAAGTCAAATTTCAGAGTTATAAGCTTTTAAATGGTCAAAAAAACTCAAAAATCCCAAAATAACGCAAAAAAACAACATTTTTTCAAAAAATTAAAAGTAAGTTCAATGATTTTCACATAATCACACCCAAATACACCCAAAAATCATATTTACAGACATAAAACTCTCAATTTCTCGAAAAACCCACTGTATATATATATATTTTATTATTTTTTTGGCAAAAAATCGATATTCCGACTCAATTATCTCCGAATCTATTCCATATGGAACCTTGCTACTAGAGACTTTTTTTCTCGTCTCATCCTCAGCTACAACTTTGCTGTAGACACCATTTCGCCAAACCCTATACTTTTCGAGTTATTTTGAAAAGAAGTAATTTTTATTACATTCTCATCACATGAGAAAGTATTAGTTTTGGTCGAAAATTGACTTTTGCTAATTTTATGAAATCTTTACGTTTTGGGGTCCCCTGAACCCGAAAAACATGGTCCGGCGATGGTGTCTGTCTGTTCGTCTGTCTGTCTGTCTGTCTGTCCGTCTGTCTGTAGACACAAAATGTTGTTCCCATGATAACTTTTGAAAAACTTATCGAATTGTTTTTAAATTTAACACACTTAAAGTTGTTGTAAAAATGAAGGCTAAGTTCGTTAACCAGCTATTTTTGTTAAAAAATACAAAAACTGCTGTACTTTCAAAATTTGGAAAATTCAATTTTTTCAAATTTTCAAATTTTTATTTACATATTACTACAGCTTAGGAAAATACAAACAACTTTTCTCTACAACTTTTTTTGTCAAAAAGTCAAATTTCAGAGTTATAAGCTTTTAAATGGTCAAAAAAACTCAAAAATCCCAAAATAACGCAAAAAAAACAACATTTTTTCAAAAAATTAAAAGTAAGTTCAATGATTTTCACATAATCACACCCAAATACACCCAAAAATCATATTTACAGACATAAAACTCTCAATTTCTCGAAAAACCACTGTATATATATATATTTTATTATTTTTTTGGCAAAAAATCGATATTCCGACTCAATTATCTCCGAATCTATTCCATATGGAACCTTGCTACTAGAGACTTTTTTTCTCGTCTCATCCTCAGCTACAACTTTGCCGTAGACACCATTTCGCCAAACCCTATACTTTTCGAGTTATTTTGAAAGGAAGTAGTTTTTATTACATTCTCATCACATGAGAAAGTATTAGTTTTGGTCGAAAATTGACTTTTGCTAATTTTATGAAATCTTTACGTTTTGGGGTCCTCTGAACCCGAAAAACATGGTCCGGCGATGGTGTCTGTCAGTTCGTCTGTCTGTCTGTCTGTCTGTCTGTCTGTCTGTCCGTCTGTCTGTAGACACAAAATGTTGTTCCCATGATAACTTTTGAAAAACTTATCGAATTGTTTTTAAATTTAACACACTTAAAGTTGTTGTAAAAATGATGGCTAAGTTCGTTAACCAGCTATTTTTGTTAAAAAATACAAAAACTGCTGTACTTTCAAAATTTGGAAAATTCAATTTTTTCAAATTTTCAAATTTTTATTTACATATTACTACAGCTTAGGAAAATACAAACAACTTTTCTCTTCAACTTTTTTTGTCAGAAAGTCAAATTTCAGAGTTATAAGCTTTTAAATGGTCAAAAAAACTCAAAAATCCCATAATAACGCAAAAAAACAACATTTTTTCAAAAAATTAAAAGTAAGTTCAATGATTTTCACATAATCACACCCAAATACACCCAAAAATCATATTTACAGACATAAAACTCTCAATTTCTCGAAAACCCACTGTATATATATATATATTTTATTATTTTTTTGGCAAAAAATCGATATTCCGACTCAATTATCTCCGAATCTATTCCATATGGAACCTTGCTACTAGAGACTTTTTTTCTCGTCTCATCCTCAGCTACAACTTTGCTGTAGACACCATTTCGCCAAACCCTATACTTTTCGAGTTATTTTGAAAAGAAGTAATTTTTATTACATTCTCATCACATGAGAAAGTATTAGTTTTGGTCGAAAATTGACTTTTGCTAATTTTATAAAATCTTTACGTTTTGGGGTCCCCTGAACCCGAAAAACATGGTCCGGCGATGGTATCTGTCTGTTCGTCTGTCTGTCTGTCTGTCTGTCTGTCCGTCTGTCCGTCTGTCTGTAGACACAAAATGTTGTTCCCATGATAACTTTTGAAAAACTTATCGAATTGTTTTTAAATTTAACACACTTAAAGTTGTTGTAAAAATGAAGGCTAAGTTCGTTAACCAGCTATTTTTGTTAAAAAATACAAAAACTGCTGTACTTTCAAAATTTGGAAAATTCAATTTTTTCAAATTTTCAAATTTTTATTTACTTATAACTACAGCTTAGGAAAATACCAACAACTTTTCTCTACAACTCTTTTTGTCAAAAAGTCAAATTTCAGAGTTATAAGCTTTTAAATGGTCAAAAAAACTCAAAAATCCCAAAATAACGCAAAAAAACAACATTTTTTCAAAAAATTAAAAGTAAGTTCAATGATTTTCACATAATCACACCCAAATACACCCAAAAATCATATTTACAGACATAAAACTCTCAATTTCTCGAAAAACCACTGTATATATATATATTTTATTATTTTTTTGGCAAAAAATCGATATTCCGACTCAATTATCTCCGAATCTATTCCATATGGAACCTTGCTACTAGAGACTTTTTTTCTCGTCTCATCCTCAGCTACAACTTTGCTGTAGACACCATTTCGCCAAACCCTATACTTTTCGAGTTATTTTGAAAAGAAGTAATTTTTATTACATTCTCATCACATGAGAAAGTATTAGTTTTGGTCGAAAATTGACTTTTGCTAATTTTATGAAATCTTTACGTTTTGGGGTCCCCTGAACCTGAAAAACATGGTCCGGCAATGGTGTCTGTCTGTTCGTCTGTCTGTCTGTCTGTCTGTCTGTCCGTCTGTCTGTAGACACAAAATGTTGTTCCCATGATAACTTTTGAAAAACTTATCGAATTGTTTTTAAATTTAACACACTTAAAGTTGTTGTAAAAATGAAGGCTAAGTTCGTTAACCAGCTATTTTTGTTAAAAAATACAAAAACTGCTGTACTTTCAAAATTTGGAAAATTCAATTTTTTCAAATTTTCAAATTTTTATTTACTTATAACTACAGCTTAGGAAAATACCAACAACTTTTCTCTACAACTCTTTTTGTCAAAAAGTCAAATTTCAGAGTTATAAGCTTTTAAATGGTCAAAAAAACTCAAAAATCCCAAAATAACGCAAAAAAAACAACATTTTTTCAAAAAATTAAAAGTAAGTTCAATGATTTTCACATAATCACACCCAAATACACCCAAAAATCATATTTACAGACATAAAACTCTCAATTTCTCGAAAAACCACTGTATATATATATATTTTATTATTTTTTTGGCAAAAAATCGATATTCCGACTCAATTATCTCCGAATCTATTCCATATGGAACCTTGCTACTAGAGACTTTTTTTCTCGTCTCATCCTCAGCTACAACTTTGCTGTAGACACCATTTCGCCAAACCCTATACTTTTCGAGTTATTTTGAAAAGAAGTAATTTTTATTACATTCTCATCACATGAGAAAGTATTAGTTTTGGTCGAAAATTGACTTTTGCTAATTTTATGAAATCTTTACGTTTTGGGGTCCCCTGAACCCGAAAAACATGGTCCGGCGATGGTGTCTCTCTGTTCGTCTGTCTGTCTGTCTGTCTGTCTGTCTGTCTGTAGACACAAAATGTTGTTCCCATGATAACTTTTGGAAAACTTATCGAATTGTTTTTAAATTTAACACACTTAAAGTTGTTGTAAAAATGAAGGCTAAGTTCGTTAACCAGCTATTTTTGTTAAAAAATACAAAAACTGCTGTACTTTCAAAATTTGGAAAATTCAATTTTTTCAAATTTTCAAATTTTTATTTGCATATTACTACAGCTTAGGAAAATACAAACAACTTTTCTCTACAACTTTTTTTGTCAAAAAGTCAAATTTCAGAGTTATAAGCTTTTAAATGGTCAAAAAAACTCAAAAATCCCAAAATAACGCAAAAAAACTACATTTTTTCAAAAAATTAAAAGTAAGTTCAATGATTTTCACATAATCACACCCAAATACACCCAAAAATCATATTTACAGACATAAAACTCTCAATTTCTCGAAAACCCACTGTATATATATATATTTTATTATTTTTTTGGCAAAAAATCGATATTCCGACTCAATTATCTCCGAATCTATTCCATATGGAACCTTGCTACTAGAGACTTTTTTTCTCGTCTCATCCTCATCTACAACTTTGCTGTAGACACCATTTCGCCAAACCCTATACTTTTCGAGTTATTTTGAAAAGAAGTAATTTTTATTACATTCTCATCACATGAGAAAGTATTAGTTTTGGTCGAAAATTGACTTTTGCTAATTTTATGAAATCTTTACGTTTTGGGGTCCCCTGAACCCGAAAAACATGGTCCGGCGATGGTGTCTGTCTGTTCGTCTGTCTGTCTGTCTGTCTGTCCGTCTGTCTGTAGACACAAAATGTTGTTCCCATGATAACTTTTGAAAAACTTATCGAATTGTTTTTAAATTTAACACACTTAAAGTTGTTGTAAAAATGAAGGCTAAGTTCGTTAACCAGCTATTTTTGTTAAAAAATACAAAAACTGCTGTACTTTCAAAATTTGGAAAATTCAATTTTTTCAAATTTTCAAATTTTTATTTACATATTACTACAGCTTAGGAAAATACAAACAACTTTTCTCTACAACTTTTTTTGTCAAAAAGTCAAATTTCAGAGTTATAAGCTTTTAAATGGTCAAAAAAACTCAAAAATCCCAAAATAACGCAAAAAAAACAACATTTTTTCAAAAAATTAAAAGTAAGTTCAATGATTTTCACATAATCACACCCAAATACACCCAAAAATCATATTTACAGACATAAAACTCTCAATTTCTCGAAAAACCACTGTATATATATATATTTTATTATTTTTTTGGCAAAAAATCGATATTCCGACTCAATTATCTCCGAATCTATTCCATATGGAACCTTGCTACTAGAGACTTTTTTTCTCGTCTCATCCTCAGCTACAACTTTGCTGTAGACACCATTTCGCCAAACCCTATACTTTTCGAGTTATTTTGAAAAGAAGTAATTTTTATTACATTCTCATCACATGAGAAAGTATTAGTTTTGGTCGAAAATTGACTTTTGCTAATTTTATGAAATCTTTACGTTTTGGGGTCCCCTGAACCCGAAAAACATGGTCCGGCGATGGTGTCTGTCTGTTCGTCTGTCTGTCTGTCTGTCTGTCCGTCTGTCTGTAGACACAAAATGTTGTTCCCATGATAACTTTTGAAAAACTTATCGAATTGTTTTTAAATTTAACACACTTAAAGTTGTTGTAAAAATGAAGGCTAAGTTCGTTAACCAGCTATTTTTGTTAAAAAATACAAAAACTGCTGTACTTTCAAAATTTGGAAAATTCAATTTTTTCAAATTTTCAAATTTTTATTTACATATTACTACAGCTTAGGAAAATACAAACAACTTTTCTCTACAACTTTTTTTGTCAAAAAGTCAAATTTCAGAGTTATAAGCTTTTAAATGGTCAAAAAAACTCAAAAATCCCAAAATAACGCAAAAAAACAACATTTTTTCAAAAAATTAAAAGTAAGTTCAATGATTTTCACATAATCACACCCAAATACACCCAAAAATCATATTTACAGACATAAAACTCTCAATTTCTCGAAAAACCACTGTATATATATATATTTTATTATTTTTTTGGCAAAAAATCGATATTCCGACTCAATTATCTCCGAATCTATTCCATATGGAACCTTGCTACTAGAGACTTTTTTTCTCGTCTCATCCTCAGCTACAACTTTGCTGTAGACACCATTTCGCCAAACCCTATACTTTTCGAGTTATTTTGAAAAGAAGTAATTTTTATTACATTCTCATCACATGAGAAAGTATTAGTTTTGGTCGAAAATTGACTTTTGCTAATTTTATGAAATCTTTACGTTTTGGGGTCCCCTGAACCCGAAAAACATGGTCCGGCGATGGTGTCTGTCTGTTCGTCTGTCTGTCTGTCTGTCTGTCTGTCCGTCTGTCTGTAGACACAAAATGTTGTTCCCATGATAACTTTTGAAAAACTTATCGAATTGTTTTTAAATTTAACACACTTAAAGTTGTTGTAAAAATGAAGGCTAAGTTCGTTAACCAGCTATTTTTGTTAAAAAATACAAAAACTGCTGTACTTTCAAAATTTGGAAAATTCAATTTTTTCAAATTTTCAAATTTTTATTTACATATTACTACAGCTTAGGAAAATACAAACAACTTTTCTCTACAACTTTTTTTGTCAAAAAGTCAAATTTCAGAGTTATAAGCTTTTAAATGGTCAAAAAAACTCAAAAATCCCAAAATAACGCAAAAAAAACAACATTTTTTCAAAAAATTAAAAGTAAGTTCAATGATTTTCACATAATCACACCCAAATACACCCAAAAATCATATTTACAGACATAAAACTCTCAATTTCTCGAAAAACCACTGTATATATATATATTTTATTATTTTTTTGGCAAAAAATCGATATTCCGACTCAATTATCTCCGAATCTATTCCATATGGAACCTTGCTACTAGAGACTTTTTTTCTCGTCTCATCCTCAGCTACAACTTTGCTGTAGACACCATTTCGCCAAACCCTATACTTTTCGAGTTATTTTGAAAAGAAGTAATTTTTATTACATTCTCATCACATGAGAAAGTATTAGTTTTGGTCGAAAATTGACTTTTGCTAATTTTATGAAATCTTTACGTTTTGGGGTCCCCTGAACCCGAAAAACATGGTCCGGCGATGGTGTCTGTCTGTTCGTCTGTCTGTCTGTCTGTCTGTCTGTCCGTCTGTCTGTAGACACAAAATGTTGTTCCCATGATAACTTTTGAAAAACTTATCGAATTGTTTTTAAATTTAACACACTTAAAGTTGTTGTAAAAATGAAGGCTAAGTTCGTTAACCAGCTATTTTTGTTAAAAAATACAAAAACTGCTGTACTTTCAAAATTTGGAAAATTCAATTTTTTCAAATTTTCAAATTTTTATTTACATATTACTACAGCTTAGGAAAATACAAACAACTTTTCTCTACAACTTTTTTTGTCAAAAAGTCAAATTTCAGAGTTATAAGCTTTTAAATGGTCAAAAAAACTCAAAAATCCCAAAATAACGCAAAAAAAACAACATTTTTTCAAAAAATTAAAAGTAAGTTCAATGATTTTCACATAATCACACCCAAATACACCCAAAAATCATATTTACAGACATAAAACTCTCAATTTCTCGAAAAACCACTGTATATATATATATTTTATTATTTTTTTGGCAAAAAATCGATATTCCGACTCAATTATCTCCGAATCTATTCCATATGGAACCTTGCTACTAGAGACTTTTTTTCTCGTCTCATCCTCAGCTACAACTTTGCTGTAGACACCATTTCGCCAAACCCTATACTTTTCGAGTTATTTTGAAAAGAAGTAATTTTTATTACATTCTCATCACATGAGAAAGTATTAGTTTTGGTCGAAAATTGACTTTTGCTAATTTTATGAAATCTTTACGTTTTGGGGTCCCCTGAACCCGAAAAACATGGTCCGGCGATGGTGTCTGTCTGTTCGTCTGTCTGTCTGTCTGTCCGTCTGTCTGTAGACACAAAATGTTGTTCCCATGATAACTTTTGAAAAACTTATCGAATTGTTTTTAAATTTAACACACTTAAAGTTGTTGTAAAAATGAAGGCTAAGTTCGTTAACCAGCTATTTTTGTTAAAAAATACAAAAACTGCTGTACTTTCAAAATTTGGAAAATTCAATTTTTTCAAATTTTCAAATTTTTATTTACATATTACTACAGCTTAGGAAAATACAAACAACTTTTCTCTACAACTTTTTTTGTCAAAAAGTCAAATTTCAGAGTTATAAGCTTTTAAATGGTCAAAAAAACTCAAAAATCCCAAAATAACGCAAAAAAACAACATTTTTTCAAAAAATTAAAAGTAAGTTCAATGATTTTCACATAATCACACCCAAATACACCCAAAAATCATATTTACAGACATAAAACTCTCAATTTCTCGAAAAACCACTGTATATATATATATTTTATTATTTTTTTGGCAAAAAATCGATATTCCGACTCAATTATCTCCGAATCTATTCCATATGGAACCTTGCTACTAGAGACTTTTTTTCTCGTCTCATCCTCAGCTACAACTTTGCTGTAGACACCATTTCGCCAAACCCTATACTTTTCGAGTTATTTTGAAAAGAAGTAATTTTTATTACATTCTCATCACATGAGAAAGTATTAGTTTTGGTCGAAAATTGACTTTTGCTAATTTTATGAAATCTTTACGTTTTGGGGTCCCCTGAACCCGAAAAACATGGTCCGGCGATGGTGTCTGTCTGTTCGTCTGTCTGTCTGTCTGTCTGTCTGTCCGTCTGTCTGTAGACACAAAATGTTGTTCCCATGATAACTTTTGAAAAACTTATCGAATTGTTTTTAAATTTAACACACTTAAAGTTGTTGTAAAAATGAAGGCTAAGTTCGTTAACCAGCTATTTTTGTTAAAAAATACAAAAACTGCTGTACTTTCAAAATTTGGAAAATTCAATTTTTTCAAATTTTCAAATTTTTATTTACATATTACTACAGCTTAGGAAAATACAAACAACTTTTCTCTACAACTTTTTTTGTCAAAAAGTCAAATTTCAGAGTTATAAGCTTTTAAATGGTCAAAAAAACTCAAAAATCCCAAAATAACGCAAAAAAACAACATTTTTTCAAAAAATTAAAAGTAAGTTCAATGATTTTCACATAATCACACCCAAATACACCCAAAAATCATATTTACAGACATAAAACTCTCAATTTCTCGAAAAACCACTGTATATATATATATTTTATTATTTTTTTGGCAAAAAATCGATATTCCGACTCAATTATCTCCGAATCTATTCCATATGGAACCTTGCTACTAGAGACTTTTTTTCTCGTCTCATCCTCAGCTACAACTTTGCTGTAGACACCATTTCGCCAAACCCTATACTTTTCGAGTTATTTTGAAAAGAAGTAATTTTTATTACATTCTCATCACATGAGAAAGTATTAGTTTTGGTCGAAAATTGACTTTTGCTAATTTTATGAAATCTTTACGTTTTGGGGTCCCCTGAACCCGAAAAACATGGTCCGGCGATGGTGTCTGTCTGTTCGTCTGTCTGTCTGTCTGTCTGTCTGTCCGTCTGTCTGTAGACACAAAATGTTGTTCCCATGATAACTTTTGAAAAACTTATCGAATTGTTTTTAAATTTAACACACTTAAAGTTGTTGTAAAAATGAAGGCTAAGTTCGTTAACCAGCTATTTTTGTTAAAAAATACAAAAACTGCTGTACTTTCAAAATTTGGAAAATTCAATTTTTTCAAATTTTCAAATTTTTATTTACATATTACTACAGCTTAGGAAAATACAAACAACTTTTCTCTACAACTTTTTTTGTCAAAAAGTCAAATTTCAGAGTTATAAGCTTTTAAATGGTCAAAAAAACTCAAAAATCCCAAAATAACGCAAAAAAAACAACATTTTTTCAAAAAATTAAAAGTAAGTTCAATGATTTTCACATAATCACACCCAAATACACCCAAAAATCATATTTACAGACATAAAACTCTCAATTTCTCGAAAAACCACTGTATATATATATATTTTATTATTTTTTTGGCAAAAAATCGATATTCCGACTCAATTATCTCCGAATCTATTCCATATGGAACCTTGCTACTAGAGACTTTTTTTCTCGTCTCATCCTCAGCTACAACTTTGCTGTAGACACCATTTCGCCAAACCCTATACTTTTCGAGTTATTTTGAAAAGAAGTAATTTTTATTACATTCTCATCACATGAGAAAGTATTAGTTTTGGTCGAAAATTGACTTTTGCTAATTTTATGAAATCTTTACGTTTTGGGGTCCCCTGAACCCGAAAAACATGGTCCGGCGATGGTGTCTGTCTGTTCGTCTGTCTGTCTGTCTGTCTGTCCGTCTGTCTGTAGACACAAAATGTTGTTCCCATGATAACTTTTGAAAAACTTATCGAATTGTTTTTAAATTTAACACACTTAAAGTTGTTGTAAAAATGAAGGCTAAGTTCGTTAACCAGCTATTTTTGTTAAAAAATACAAAAACTGCTGTACTTTCAAAATTTGGAAAATTCAATTTTTTCAAATTTTCAAATTTTTATTTACATATTACTACAGCTTAGGAAAATACAAACAACTTTTCTCTACAACTTTTTTTGTCAAAAAGTCAAATTTCAGAGTTATAAGCTTTTAAATGGTCAAAAAAACTCAAAAATCCCAAAATAACGCAAAAAAAACAACATTTTTTCAAAAAATTAAAAGTAAGTTCAATGATTTTCACATAATCACACCCAAATACACCCAAAAATCATATTTACAGACATAAAACTCTCAATTTCTCGAAAAACCACTGTATATATATATATTTTATTATTTTTTTGGCAAAAAATCGATATTCCGACTCAATTATCTCCGAATCTATTCCATATGGAACCTTGCTACTAGAGACTTTTTTTCTCGTCTCATCCTCAGCTACAACTTTGCTGTAGACACCATTTCGCCAAACCCTATACTTTTCGAGTTATTTTGAAAAGAAGTAATTTTTATTACATTCTCATCACATGAGAAAGTATTAGTTTTGGTCGAAAATTGACTTTTGCTAATTTTATGAAATCTTTACGTTTTGGGGTCCCCTGAACCCGAAAAACATGGTCCGGCGATGGTGTCTGTCTGTTCGTCTGTCTGTCTGTCTGTCCGTCTGTCTGTAGACACAAAATGTTGTTCCCATGATAACTTTTGAAAAACTTATCGAATTGTTTTTAAATTTAACACACTTAAAGTTGTTGTAAAAATGAAGGCTAAGTTCGTTAACCAGCCTATTTTTGTTAAAAAATACAAAAACTGCTGTACTTTCAAAATTTGGAAAATTCAATTTTTTCAAATTTTCAAATTTTTATTTACATATTACTACAGCTTAGGAAAATACAAACAACTTTTCTCTACAACTTTTTTTGTCAAAAAGTCAAATTTCAGAGTTATAAGCTTTTAAATGGTCAAAAAAACTCAAAAATCCCAAAATAACGCAAAAAAAACAACATTTTTTCAAAAAATTAAAAGTAAGTTTAATGATTTTCACATAATCACACCCAAATACACCCAAAAATCATATTTACAGACATAAAACTCTCAATTTCTCGAAAAACCACTGTATATATATATATTTTATTATTTTTTTGGCAAAAAATCGATATTCCGACTCAATTATCTCCGAATCTATTCCATATGGAACCTTGCTACTAGAGACTTTTTTTCTCGTCTCATCCTCAGCTACAACTTTGCTGTAGACACCATTTCGCCAAACCCTATACTTTTCGAGTTATTTTGAAAAGAAGTAATTTTTATTACATTCTCATCACATGAGAAAGTATTAGTTTTGGTCGAAAATTGACTTTTGCTAATTTTATGAAATCTTTACGTTTTGGGGTCCCCTGAACCCGAAAAACATGGTCCGGCGATGGTGTCTGTCTGTTCGTCTGTCTGTCTGTCTGTCCGTCTGTCTGTAGACACAAAATGTTGTTCCCATGATAACTTTTGAAAAACTTATCGAATTGTTTTTAAATTTAACACACTTAAAGTTGTTGTAAAAATGAAGGCTAAGTTCGTTAACCAGCTATTTTTGTTAAAAAATACAAAAACTGCTGTACTTTCAAAATTTGGAAAATTCAATTTTTTCAAATTTTCAAATTTTTATTTACATATTACTACAGCTTAGGAAAATACAAACAACTTTTCTCTACAACTTTTTTTGTCAAAAAGTCAAATTTCAGAGTTATAAGCTTTTAAATGGTCAAAAAAACTCAAAAATCCCAAAATAACGCAAAAAAAACAACATTTTTTCAAAAAATTAAAAGTAAGTTTAATGATTTTCACATAATCACACCCAAATACACCCAAAAATCATATTTACAGACATAAAACTCTCAATTTCTCGAAAAACCACTGTATATATATATATTTTATTATTTTTTTGGCAAAAAATCGATATTCCGACTCAATTATCTCCGAATCTATTCCATATGGAACCTTGCTACTAGAGACTTTTTTTCTCGTCTCATCCTCAGCTACAACTTTGCTGTAGACACCATTTCGCCAAACCCTATACTTTTCGAGTTATTTTGAAAAGAAGTAATTTTTATTACATTCTCATCACATGAGAAAGTATTAGTTTTGGTCGAAAATTGACTTTTGCTAATTTTATGAAATCTTTACGTTTTGGGGTCCCCTGAACCCGAAAAACATGGTCCGGCGATGGTGTCTGTCTGTTCGTCTGTCTGTCTGTCTGTCCGTCTGTCTGTAGACACAAAATGTTGTTCCCATGATAACTTTTGAAAAACTTATCGAATTGTTTTTAAATTTAACACACTTAAAGTTGTTGTAAAAATGAAGGCTAAGTTCGTTAACCAGCCTATTTTTGTTAAAAAATACAAAAACTGCTGTACTTTCAAAATTTGGAAAATTCAATTTTTTCAAATTTTCAAATTTTTATTTACATATTACTACAGCTTAGGAAAATACAAACAACTTTTCTCTACAACTTTTTTTGTCAAAAAGTCAAATTTCAGAGTTATAAGCTTTTAAGTGGTCAAAAAAACTCAAAAATCCCAAAATAACGCAAAAAAAACAACATTTTTTTCAAAAAATTAAAAGTAAGTTTAATGATTTTCACATAATCACACCCAAATACACCCAAAAATCATGTTACAG